>NW_021703785.1:4869307-5118307 GCF_005190385.1 Monodon monoceros
CACACACACACACACACACACACACACACACACACACACACACACACAAAGAAACCCATGTGCTCACAAAATCACAGGACTCTCCTCACCCCAGCACACTGGACCAGTCTTTATAACTAGACGATTTCTGGCTCTGTTTTCCATTCCGCTCTCTTTTTCTTTGTTGGGATTAAGGTCTTCACATGATTCCAAGCTCCCAGAGCTAGTGCCCTGCTGTCACGACTGTGTCTTATCCACTCCATCTTCTATGTGTTGATCCCATACTGCATCCTGAAGTGAGGTGCTGGATGCCCTCCTGGGTCCCACCTGCCCCTGGCATCGTGCAAGCACTGTGTCTGCTGGGCGTCTCTCAGCAAGATGCAAACTCTGTGCATATGAACACTGGCTGGAAGGAAAAGGAGTGGACTTCTGGTCAACCTCGCAAGGCCTGCTCTGTTTGTGAGCAGTGCTCTGCACCATCCTCGGTCTCTTAGGCCTGATGTCTTCCTCCGCATCCTCCAGCACGGGGCTCCTAAGTTCCAGCGTCTCCCCAAACTCATCCCACCACAGTCATATCAACGGAGCTTCTATCCCAGAGAAGGGGGAGGATTCTAATACAGTCAGGGAGACTATAATATAGTCGGCGAAATATAAATAATAATAAAAGTCAGTTAGGTTTATAGTGTTGCTACAATTGATAAATCTCACAAGAGGGGAAATAGAGAACAGAGAAAGTAGGAAACTCACAGCACATTCAGAGGATACGGTTTTGAGGTGACCCATGAAAGAATACAAAGTAGAGAGAGGGGGTTGGAAATATTTTATGGAAATATAGGGTTCATTTAAGATGATAACAGCAAATCTTTAAAGACGTTACTGAGGTCACACATTGCGCATGAGAGGCTAGATAGTAAAAAGAAGTTTGTATTGACAGCCAAGAGACTAGGGTTATAGCCCCAGCTCTGCCATGGCCAGGTTATATGATTTTAGACAAGTTACTTATCCTCCACTGACCTCATTTAATGCATGTGTTACGTGTTAAGGCATGTGTAGACTGATGATCAGTAAAGCTTTCAGTGATGAAAGCTTTTTACGTAATTAGGTGAATCCGTGGCATATTCTAATGAGTGACTCAAGAGTTCTGAAGGAAAGGTGATTCTGTGAAGTTAGGAATATTAATAAGGAGGGTATCGCGTGATGAGCAAAAGGGCAAAGTAGAAAACTAGGGAAAGTAGTCCAAGGAACTTTATGATGTGGAGCAGGGTGATGAGTAGGAGAAAACAAAAGAATAGAATGTGAGATATATTGAAAAGAAACAAATTTCCGGAATATCCTTATGATTAGAAATGGAAGAGGTGAAATAAGAAAGGATCATAATGACATATATTTTTAACTGAGTTATAGCAAGAAAGTGCCATACTCAGAATGAAGAAATTTGAAACAGGAGCAATATCTGGGGTTGACAAATTCTTCTTTAAAAAGCCAGATAGTAACTGTGTGTGTGTGTGTGTGTGTGTGTGTGTGTGTGTGTGTGGCCATATTGTCTCTGTCAGCACTAATTAATCCTGCAGTTACAGCACAAAAGTAGCCCTAGACAATATGTAAACAAATGGTCATGGCTAAGTTCCAATAAAACTTTATTTATAAAAACAGGCAGTTGGCCAGATTTGGTCCACGGACAGTAATCTGTGGACCTCTAAACTAAATGAGTTGACATTCGAAAAGTTGATTTTTGAGAAATCACAAACTTAAATGCTTATATTCTCTACCAGGTAACAAACAAATATGTGAATCAGTTCAATACAGGTAATAAAGAGTGGCGGGGCCTTTATTTATTTAGAGGACTGTATGTTACACACAATGAGATTTAAGTTCAAAACATTACAAAAAAATGTTGTATCAACTAATCAAGACATAGGGCAGACATGAGAGGAGGGCATCCAGGTGGAGCTGTCTAGAAGTGAATAAATTACAAGTTGATATTATGGAATTATCAATACAAACTTGATGACTGATTCTATAAGACTGAACGGTCAAGGGAGAAATTAGAAGGAAAGAGAATGGATTTCAGTGTTAAGTTCTCAAACAGGCCCATTTTAGGAAATAGGAGAATGTGGAGGTCACCGTAGGTGTGACCCAACAAGAAGATAATAGGGTGGAAACATTTTCCGAGGAGCTAAAGACAGAGGACTTGAAGAAGGAGCATTTGGTCACTGGGATGCCTGCTGCTTGGCAACCACGGGAACAAAAGCTGACAGGGGACCAATTGCTGGGGAGCTCAAGGGACGTCGATGTCTTTGGTGATGCTATTTCAGTGAAAAAGTATGAGCAGAAATTTTAGGATTTTAGGATTATATTGTGGGGTTAAGAAATGGATAGGTGGGAAGTGCAGCGACAGACAGGCCTGGCTTCTGCTCCACAATTGGATACGTCCTAACTACTTAGGTCTTCTTGTTATAGTTGTTTAAGCTCTTTGAGATTCAGTTTGTCATTTGTAAAATGAGGAAATTAATATCCATCTTCAAGATGGTTTAGAAACCAAAATGAGACTGATTTATACACAGAGCAGCCTGGTGCCTGGAACATGATACCCTCTCCCCTCACCTCCCAATCCTCTTGGAATGTAGACTTCAGTTTTCAAAAATATGTGGTCAAACATTCTATTAAGTACTGGTCTAAATCAACCAAAAGTTTTCGTCCACCAGACAAATTAAAGGGTCAAGTTGCAGCCACGAGATGGTCCATTTCCTCACGTGAGGGAATATACCAGCAAGAGCCAGAACTTACTTATATGTCAGCTTAACTAGTAGTGAATCAATACAACGTTGATTTTATTTTATTTTTTCATTCTAGGAGCCTTTATGCTAAAGGAGAAGACAGCAGGAAACTTTTTTATAATGTTCAATAATTTTCTTTACTATTGTATGAAGAAAAAGGACTTTTCTTTCAAAATTTCTAACAGATAAGGAAAAAGGATTCTACCCCATTATCAAGTCAATATGAGCATAAGGCATATTGTGAACTCTTTTTCCTAAGTGTCGAGCACTTAAATGAAATTTTCAAAGTCTCAGAAAATTATTGGTTAAAACTATTTCAATTGCACTGAGATCATTTCATCCTACCAGCTAAATCTTTAGAGATTTTTATCAGAATATTTTGGGTCCCATATTTAATATAATCTGTACTGAAATTAATGAATTTTGTAAACTCCTTCCCATGTAGACCTTGGTAGACTTTTGCTATTTTCTGCCTAATTTGAATAATATTTACAGAGATTTTTCTTAATACTTGATTAGATATCAATTCCAAACTTTTCAGATGAACTTTGTAATACCTACATTTATGATGAGGAGAATTGAGCCTACAAAGGTTCATTAATTATCACAGAGCGGGTAGAATATTGTTGAGCCCTTCTGTGATAATGAATGTTTCTCCTTACTTGGGAGAAATATTCGCTTCTCCAGAAAGCCCTATAAAGCCTGAAAACCACTGTGGAAATTCTGGTTTGCATCACCATCCTCATTCAAGGCAGATCCAGGTCCAGGAATAACTGTCTGTCATCCCAGGAGTGCGAGGCTGGGGTGCTTGAGATTTAGGAATAAACTAAGCGCGTTAGGGGTCATGACTGAGACTGAACGTGGGTGACTAACAGTCCAAAGGGCAATTTCCTAAGTTACGACACAAGAGAGATTTCCATCTGTATTTCTCCCTATATGAGAAGACTGTCTGGCAGATGGGCACCCTAGGAGAGAGTCTTAAGCATAAGACTTCTAGGAGACCTAGGACTTTTGCAACATGGAAGTGGAGAGAGTTGGTGAGGACGACACCTCAGAGAAAGCTGACGGTAAAGGGAAGAAGTATACAAGGGAGGTGGGGGTCTTTATTTGGGGAGGGGAGAGAGAGACTTACTGTACTGTTTCATCCACTGACCAGATAATTGTCATCTACTCGGTAGTAGGTGAAATGCTTGGCATGGGGAAGACGACGATGAACTCGACACAATCACTCTTCTTCAGGATCTTTCTTCCAGACACAACCACGTGGTTTGAGGCAGTGAGTAGCCGGGGAGATGGGCAACAACCCAGAGTCCCTGAGAAGTTCTTGGCCAGCTCAACCCATGTCAGCAGGAATCCAGGGCAGGATTCCAACTTCAGAAGAGAATAACGGTATAAGTCAGGAAGCCACGACAGACACTCGGCCCCAGACTAAACAAACACAGCGCAGTGGAGGAGCAAGGTTATAGCCTGATGAACAGGGAGCACACAGGGGCTCTGCCCAAGCTCCGGGCCGGGTGCTCACGGGCAGAAACTAACTCTGCACCCCACCCGTCGAGGACCGGACCTCCAGGCTGTGGAGCATCTACCACTGGGCGGAACTTAGCCAAGACGGACTGAGATGTAGCCTTTAAATGTTGTCTCCACAATAGTTAATTTTGGTGTGTATTTTCAAAAATCAGCTCTATTTCCGAAACTTTCACATTTTCCCTCTGTCCAAACTTAAGTTACCATGAATGTTTCAAAAGAAGTCCAAGTGCATCATATCATCTATCAAATCAAGAACAAG
This sequence comes from Monodon monoceros, assembly GCF_005190385.1. Classification (NCBI taxonomy): domain Eukaryota; kingdom Metazoa; phylum Chordata; class Mammalia; order Artiodactyla; family Monodontidae; genus Monodon; species Monodon monoceros. Next base: position 4,873,850 of record NW_021703785.1, read on the forward strand.
GATCTCGTTGTTTTTAGTGTATTCATGTCACTCAATGAACATCCACGGTATTATTTCCTCAGATGTAAAAGAAAGATTAAAATCTGTCTGAAGTTGGTAAACCTAAAATTAGAATTTAGTCACGTCCACATGATACTCAAATAAATAGTTAAGTGGATCAAATATCATGGAGATTTCATGTGAAATCCTTCAAGCTATTTCCTGATAGGTGGCAAAAGGTTCATAAATTAAAATTTTTAGTTTGAGCATCAGAATAATACCATTTTCCAAGCACTTCTCAGGTCTTTCTAATTCTATGATTTTTATACTATAAATGGCTAAAGCAATCCATATTTTTGAGAGATTCCATAAAGGGTATTTCCTGTGAGGGGGCTGGCAAAAATTATGGCTTTAGTTTTCTTGTACCTCAAGTACCTGAAAGTCTATTGGGAATGTTAGCAGTTGTTAACAAATTATTTTGTTTGTATTTTATGTAAATATGAGATGACTCAATATTTTTACCTATTGGGTATATATTGGGTCTTGTGTCGTGCCCTGTGAGGAAAAGACCACCTGGATGGCCACAGGCTTCCTGAAAGTCTGATCTGGAAGGTCTGATGAGGAAAGTATCTATTCTGCCATTATTACTGAAATCTTTGAAATACTTAAATGGATAGAAGGCGTTTGGGAAGTACACGCCGAATCGCTGTTCATTCATTCAACACGTTTTTACTGGGCACTTGCCCGGTGCCATGGCCAGTGTAGGCTGGGGAAACGGGGAGGCCTAAGTCAAAGGCTCTACCCTTGAGGAACCCCCAGTCTTGTGTGGAAGACAGGAAACAAACAAGAAATACAAAAGAGAACTCTCCCTGATCCACAGCTCTAGCTGTATTAGGTGGCCAGCAGCAATCAAACAGCTAGCACGTTTAAGGGTGTTAAAACCCAGCAACAATCTTAGAAGCGAACGCCAATATTCCTACCTTCTTCACTTCAAATATGTTTACAACTATTACATTTCATTCATTCATACATCAAACTACCTCTTGAGTGCCCCCATGCTTGACACTGCTGGGTGCAAAGATTAACTTGACAAATGTCTGCCTTTGAGGAATGAGGCGTGTAAGTAAACATTGTTGAATGTGCTAAGATCTTATATAAATATATATAGTTTTTGTAAATATATATATATCACACTACAGGAGTTCACAAGAAGGAAGGCTCAGTTTTGTTTACAGGACCTAGGGAAGGCTTCCGAGAAGTGTTTCACTGGAGTTGACCAGGAGCTCATTAAGCTCACGCAAGGCACAGGGGCAGCTAGGATTACAGGCAAAACTACGCTGGAAATAGCAAGTAATACGGTTGAGTAAAGGAATGTGAGAACTAGCAGCTTGGAGATGGTCCCGTGGAGGAGGGGAAGAAAGATGGGTTGCATGATGCTCCAGGATGGTCTGGAGTGGGTAGTAAAAGGCTTTGCAGCCTTCTGGCGTTTAAATAGCATGTTTCATTTGATAGAATCACCCAACTGTCTAGATGTAAGTGCTGGAAATCCTGTCTCTGTGCACCCTTACATTTATCCTCATGTAATTTCAAGTGGGGAGGAAAGCACCATGTACATAACCTTAGGAGATAATTATTTATTACTGTATTATAATCTACATACAGTGGTTATTAGCAATCGCTGTTCACAGCCATAAAAGGTCATTAATAAGGTGAAAGATCTAGATCTACAGTGAGGGGGATTTGCTCAGGGTTTTATTTCGATGATGACGACAACATAAATCATGTTTTACTGATGAGGAAATACACGGCAGCAAATCTAAGCGTAATATATCGTAAGGAGGATTTTGTCAAACACTGTATTTCATTCAGCGACACAAAACTATCAAACATCTCAGACTCGGTCTCGGCCTGGCTGCGTACATTTGGTGTCGATTTTATTGCCGTTTTGTTAATGAAATAGAAAAATTAAATGTATTGCAATGAAACGGTGAAGTAAGTAGAATTCCACACCCTTTTGGCCTCAAAGAAAACAGGCGGAATGAACGGTAATAAGCTGCTGAACCCAAGGGAAAAAAGCAGAAGTCTATTGAAGGAATCTAAGGGACCTTCTCTACGCTTTTTCACTTCAAATTTCGTTGTCTTAGGAATATATGTCGAGATAAGTCATAGAGCATTCATTCTCTCTGAGCCAGGATCGGTTGATTGATTGATGGATTGTTTGATTGATTTTTTTTTTTAAGTTATTGGGTAAAGTAAACCAAAGCTGACACTTTGATTGATTTCACAACTCAGAGAAAAAGAAAAAAGGGGTCAAATCACAGAATCCTGCCCAATGAAAAGCATGAAGTTACAAGCTAAATGAAACTTCAAAATGGCAACGTCGTCAGCCAATTCCATTCAGCAAGCATTTATTTGTCTCCAGCTCTGTGCCCGACACCCTGCTGATAAACTGCCTCATCGTGACCTCGTTACACTTGTGCTCAGGAATTTCAACGTGGTTTCTACCTCTTCCCAGCTCATTCTATACAGAATGACCAACATTAGCAAGGTGACCAATATGGTAGACCCTGGGAGAAACAGATATGTGGCCTGGAGGAGCCCCAGCCCGGCCAGGTTTCCGAGCTCACAGGGGATTAGATGCCAGGGTGTTGGGGAGGCGGTCCTTGCATGGCTAAACTACCAAAGTGAGATGACGCCGGAAGCTGTGTCCCTGCTCCCACAAGCATCACACAGACCTTCGGATTGAATAAACATCACGTAAAGGTCCGGGGAGGGAGCCCCAAACCCATGACAGATGTTTGAGTCAATGACAGGATTCTAAACAAGCTTAAATCTTCCTAATGACTAATACCACAGATAAGACTGAAAATGATGTTTTCTGTAAATTGGATTTTGACTTAAAGAAATATATGTAAACAGGGGGTAAGTGCATTCGATACAGGCTAAGGCTTGACTTTTTTCAAGCCGTGTCTATTCTAGCAGTGGGTGGATCAGTTCTAAGCTTATCTAACTGTTGCAGAAGCAATAAGATCAGCTCATCAGATTCTGGCCTAGAATTCTTCTTTATAAAGGTGGAGAAAATTATGCCTACTAAGAATTCCATTTCAGTTCAATTTGCTCTCAGCTGTATAGAGCATCTCAAGTGGGGATAATATAAAGGGATAAGGAGAGCTTTAAGAATGAAAGAGAATTGGATGTGTTCAGGTGGGTACCCTGAAGTTTTTAGCACTAAGTAGAATGTTTTGCAGTGTCACTGTTTTTCTTTTTTAACATCAGACAAACATAACACTTGCTTATTTTCTTGTATTTCAATCTGTGTATCACCTACTTTTGCCACAATTTTCCCCACCAGAAAAAATAAAATAAAGATGTTTTATTCTTTTGAAAATGTATATGTAGAAGCAAGACTCAGAAACAACTTTATGTTTCCCTCAAATGTAGTATTCTATATCCAGACAGCAAAGCACCATTGGGAGAAGACTTAGCCTGTGACTTCTGCCACGTCCCCCAAACACGGAATAATCAGAAGGATCTGTTAAGAATAAAACTCACACAGTCTTCCTCTAATCGTTGTATAAACAAAGGGAAACATTCTAAAAAATAATTTTAAATGTTGTAATTTTTTTTTTTTTTTGCGGTACGCAGGCCTCTCACTGCTGTGGCCTCTCCCGTTGCGGAGCACAGGCTCCGGACGCGCAGGCTCAGCGGCCATGGCTCACGGGCCCAGCCGCTCCGCGGCACGTGGGATCTTCCCAGACCGGGGCACGAACCCGTGTCCCCTGCATCGGCAGGCGGACCCTCAACCACTGCGCCGCCAGGGAAGCCCTAAATGTTGTAATTATTAATTAAACTGATGATCATTATCAAGGACAGAATAACTTCCCCACGAGTAAGAGAATCATTATTTATATAATTAAACGATTTTTCCAGCATGGATATTTTTTGCTATAGAAATCTGACAATGCTGCGATGGGTAGCAAGCCTTCTTATTCAAAACATTCCTATTATTTTACTATTTATTATGTAGGTCTCCACATTTTACCACCATTCTTCCTGGGACACTAGACTCTGCATAAATATTTGTAATTCACTTTCTATCGTGCTGAGGGAAGATCAAAAGGTTTTATGATGTATGCTAACTTGGCAAAGAACTAGTCAAATGCCTACCTGCGAGGGTGAGCAATAAAGATTTCCTCTTATCTCTTTTACTGCAAGCTCGGAGCAGTAGGGCTCTAAAAGCTCATAATACTTATCAAAATGCATTTTCTGAGCAGGGTTTATTATTAATGTGTATTATTCTGTCTTTGGTCACCTTACAATTTATGTTATTAATAACAAGGAAATAGCCAAGAATAAAATACATGTTGCTTATTCAAAAGCACTTATAGGCAAGAGTAAAACACATGGAGCTTTTTCAAAGACCCATGCCGTTATCCTTATCTGTACTTGTATCTATAATCAAAGTTGGGCAGATCCCCTTCAGAATTGTGGTATACGTATTGATTAATTACCTGATGCGTCTACTCTCAAAACCAGTCTGGAAGTGATTTTTTCCCCTAAGTTTGAAATAACACTGGAGTAAATTCTTTCCTCAATTCTGCTGTGCTTTGAGCACATGCTAAACTCTATTTTCACAAAGAGGCCTGTCTTCCTCTTTGAATGGGCCGGAGCTTTTGTTGCTCTGTATCATCCACACACAGGCACCAAGGGGGTCCCTTGGCTGAAGTGGGTTCCTCGGGACTGAGGTTTTCGTTGCGATAACCTAACCGTTCAAGGCTTTGCCCTTTAGATTGGCCCTTCAGACTGTTTAATGAAGCGAAGGGCTTTGTTCTCTCAGTGCCTTTTCCACTGTCTGAAACCACATTGTTTTACAACACAAGGGTAGAGCATTTTTATGAGATCCATCTGAAGGAAGTATATTTTAAGAAATTCACATAATGCTTGGGAGAACAAGATAATCACAGATGAAAGGGGAAATGTTTCGATTATTGAATTTCAAAAGCAGAGCACGTGATTGGAAATTACAAAGCAACATACCCAATTTTCAAAAGTACCAGATTTGAATATTCCTATGAAAAAAATGCCAGGATAGATTTAACAGAAATGCTTCACTTTCAAGTTAAGAGTGAAGAAGCAAAATATGGTCTGATTATGGGTAAGGGATTCCCTTTCAGACAGGTAAACTGAAATTCAAGTTCAGCTAGGTGGTTCTGTGGGTCCTTGAGAGCACGTTGGAAAGCACCATGATCACTGGGGAGGAAAAACTCTTAATAATTACAAAGTGGGCTTCCCTGGTGGCACAGTGGTTGAGAGTCCGCCTGCCGATGCAGGGGACACGGGTTCGTGCCCCGGTCCGGGAAGATCCCACATGCCCCGGAGCGGCTGGGCCCGTGAGCCATGGCCGCTGTGCCTGCGCATCCAGAGCCTGTGCTCCGCAACGGGAGAGGCCACAACAGTGAGAGGACTGCATACTGCAAAAAAATAAAAAAAAAAAAATAATAATTACAAAGTGTTATTATTTTGACACTTTAACTTCTTCTTAACTGCAGTCATTTAAAAGAATGCTTTCATAACCAAAATATTACAAAATTAACCTTTTGGAGAATTGCAAGGCAGTTCTAAAGTAGTTGGAATGGGGAACAATATATGGGAGTTTTCAGAAGCTCTACATTCTAACAAGAAGGAGGTCAATGAAGATTAAGTGTCCAAGGAAGGAACAGAGTATTAAACCTCACCATCTGTATAGCACGCTCCAGGGAGCAGACATTCCAGAGAATGGATTTGTCTGTGATTTGTCTTCTCCAGGAGTGATGGGACTTCTGCTTTACCTACATGTACACCTCTCAGTGCACATGCCAGGGGCCAGAAGGGGAGAAAGAGGATAAGTCCTTTCACAGCAGATCCAGCCCTTTTTAGAAACTGCAGAGTTTTTTTTAAGAGTTAGTAGCCAGTAGTAATTAACGTATCTTAACAAATTATACCCAGTTAATTTTATCGCCCGATATGAGCAAGCTGACAAAGAGAGATGAGGTTCCTTCACTGGGCTTGAGAAGACCTGGATTAATATCCCCTACCAGGTTAGGTCTTCTCATACCTAGCTGTCCGCTCTGAGTCAGATTAGTGAACCTTACCAGACCGTTTAGCCGATGTTGTTTGGAGGCTATTGGAAGAGATGATCAGAGATCACTGAGTCACTTCTGAAGACTCCATGTTTAAAAGTCAACATATCTAAGATTTAGCTCACTGTGTCTATGATTTTGGCATCCTTTTCAACTTATGAAACCCTGTGGACGAGACTCCCATGAAGTGAAAATGATGGGAAGAGGAGGGATTAATATATTTTCAGGAAACCATGACTGTGTTAGTATTTTCAAAGTTGCAACCTGAATATAAAAAGCATTGGGTATGGAGACTAGAAAACAAAAATGTAAAGAAAAAATGTGATCAGTACGCCTCTGGTGCTGTCCAGGGGAGAGGACCCCTCCCTGTGGCAGCATTGGCCTGAGGGATGGCATGAAATACTAAACCCCACCCAACTTCCATGCTCAGTCCAGTTGGAAAGGCAGGCAGATAAACTCACTGCGAAACAAATAAACTCCAAATATTCCTGTATGTGTTTTCATGCCCACAAAACCCAGCTTTCTATTTCCTGAGCTGAAAATCCGTACTGTGACAAGAGCACCGTCACAAGTAACAGCTTTCTGTTCAAAAATGTTTGCTCTGCCTTATTGGTTCTCACTTCTAGGACTGTGTCTAGAGCCATCCTTCCTTGGCCCCAAGGTCTCCCTCCCCAGTTCATCTCGCTGAACTCACACATCCTTCAGGGTGGCTTACGGTTACATTCCCATAGCAACTGGCCTTATCACAGCTCAATCCTTCGCCGTCATCCTCAGAGTTGGCTCCCTGGGTAACAAAGTCACCTGGGACTCGTTAGAATTCACGTTCTCTGGCTCCACCCCAGCGGGACCAGCAATGGGGGTTTACCAAGCTCTCCAGGTAAATGGGATCCTGCTAACTCATAAGAATCACTGTTTCACTGCCATTGCTGGCCCGAGTGCCTGCCCCGTAGACTATAATCACCCTGCATGCAGAATCCGCACCTCCAATCACCCTACTATTCCCAATGTCTGGCACATTCTGGGTGGTCAATAAATATTTTCTGAATGAACAAAAAAATTAATGAAATAGCTTCCTAAAGGACACTGCTTCTTCGTCTAAATTCCTTTTAAACCAGGAGTCCCCAACTCCCGGGCCATGTACCGGTACCAGTCGGAGGCCTGTTAGGAATCAGGCTGCACAGCAGGAGGCGAGCAGCAGGCCAGCGAGTGAAGCTTCATGTGCCACTCCCCCATCACTCACATCACCGCCCGAACTATTCCCTCCCCCTGCCACCATCCCCGCCCCCCTGCCCAGCATCCGTGGAAAAACTGTCTTCCACAGAACTGGTCCCTGGTGCCAGAAAGGTTGGGGACCACTGTTTTAAACCATCCTAAAGCTATCATATAAATAGGTACATTATAAAGCTTAAATAAAGGATCCATCCTGCTGCACATGAGAGATTAACCTTCTTTAAAGCCCTCAACACGCACTTCTTAATGATTCCCAGAGGCTTCTAGCTACCGATTTAGCTACACCAGTGGTCCCCTACTGAGATGATTTTACCCCTCAAGGACATGTGGAAATGTCTAGAAACATGTTTGGTTTGGACAATTTGAACATTTACTCACTTGCATCTAGTGAGTAGAGGCCAGGGATGCTACTAAACATCCTACAATGTCCGGGACAGCCCCCCACCCCCACCCCGCTTCAAAGAATTGCCTGGTCCCAAATGTTGATAGTGCCAAGATTGAGAAACCCTAGTCTATATGAGTGATTCTGAAATAACTAGTGATAAGGGTGGAGTGTAAATTTCTGAGAAGTTGAGTATCAGCCATTGACCGTCACAGAGCCTCTCTTCACATAGCACTCTTTTTTTTTTTTTTTTTTTTTTTTTTGCTATACGCGGGCCTCTCACTGTTGTGGCCTCTCCCATTACGGAGCACAGGCGCAGGCTCAGCGGCCATGGCTCACGGGCCCAGCCGCTCTGAAGCATGTGGGATCCTCCCGGACCGGGGCACAAACCCGTGTCCCCTGCATCGGCAGGCGGACTCTCAACCACTGCGCCACCAGGGAAGCCCTACATAGTACTCTTTAATCCAATAGTTCTCAAGCATTTTCCTCCTGAAAACATTCTTTGTTGTTTTCCTCTTCACAGCCTTATGCCTTAAAAGCAATCTTTCAAAGACAGAAAAGTACGAAGCTAATGCAGAGAAAACAGCCCCACCAAGCAATGACTTGGTGCCCTTGCATTCAGCCTCCTGCCCAAAGTCTTCAAGTCTCCAAAGGAAGAACAGCAAGATGAAGAAGGAGGGGAGATTGGTAAAGAGGCACAACTAGGTCCATCCATCCTGGTTCAGGGTTGCTGCCATTGAGCAATTATTCGGGGCTATTTTAATATGTTGTTTCCCCTTCTTTAGAACTCTCCCACGTGCCCCTAAATGAGCTGCCTTTCAGATGAACAAGTACCGTGTAGGCATCCCAGATGCAGCTGGTCAGGTCTGTATGGGGATGCTGCATCAAAATGATGCTGAGGGCCCGACACACTCGGATTATCCCCTCCAAATGAAAGGACTATTTCAGGCAAAACCAGAATCTTCTCTGCTTGCAGAGCCTCAGTTATGCTACTGAGGAAAAGTGAGGGAGTGCTGACGATTTAGCACAAGACTTTATTTGAAAGGCAACACAAACCAAAAATCTATTGAAGGTGAATGAATTGTGTCATTGTCACCAACTGGTGAATTTTGCATTGGACGTGGCAGTGTAATGGGTTAGTGTTACTCAAAGTGTAATAGTTTGGTTTGAAAACAGGTAAAATACCTAGAATGACCTATTCCGGCTCTGTGACTTGCTGAAAGTCAATGCTGGTGGTGATAATTTTAGATAAATAAAGCCTTCATTGGTCCTAAGAACTTAGACATTCTTCTTTCCATAGAATTTTTCACCCAGTACAGCCAAAATGTGTTTTGTGATTTAGTATATTCTCCCACCAGGATTGCATCCCCCTTCTTTGATGGCATGCTATGAAATTTCATACTTAAATCCTTCTGTAATTCAAAAGTGTGTAATGAATGTCTTAAAACCTAACCACAATAAATAAAAATGTATTTGGACTATTCTAATATAAATTGTATCTATGAGAAACGAAAATGTGTCAAAGATCTAGAAATATTGTTTCTAAGTGAAATGAAAAGGTACACTTTGGAGACTACACACTTAAGAAATACTTCTTTCAATATTCAGTCATGCACTTGGTTATTAGTATATTTCACTTTCATGTTGTTTTTCCTTAGCAGAAAATAAATATTTAATAAATTTGATTGACGTTGGAGCCGACTGGGATATCATGCCAATAAATTTTGAAGAACCAGCTAACAGCGGAATACCGAGAAATGCAATGTCACTTCATCACAGCAGAAATAAAAATACAGTTTCAATTTTTCATAACGTTTAACCATCCCATGAATCTAAAACATGTGGTTTGACAAAAGTAATTAAAGTGTGGACATGTTGAGTTATTTTGATATTTGAAATGAGAGCTTGTCTACCTTACAATTCCTCATCCATCAAACTTCTTTTTTTAACTTGAAGTGACTTTAAAGTTACTAAGACACAGTCACCCTGAAGACTGGTTCTAAAACTTGGATAAACAGTCCTTGTTTGTTTCAGTGAGATTTCCTTGCAAGTAAAATAAGGTCACGGGCTCATTCATTTTCACGGGAAACTGAGGACATTGAGAAAGATCTGGGATAGGCAAAAAGAGCCCGTCCTCAAAGGCACTACTTGGATGGATCATATAGACACAACCAAGAAGTCTCCTCGTGGCTGGTTCCAGAAACATTTTAGGAAACAGGAAGCAAAAGCTATGTCATTCTTGAAATAATACACACGATCTTAAACATGATCAACTTGCTTAGAAGTGGTGCATCAGGTACCTTGTAAAATATCTTCATGACACGTCCGTGTTATGTTTATAATATCCTATCTTCTTTCAAGTGGCCAGTCTGAAAAGATATTTCAATAGCAATAACACTACTCAAGTTATTTTGATTACCAAAATTATTGACGGCATGATAATTGTGTGCAAAATGCAATGCTAAATGGTCCAGGGATGTAGGGCATGCTTATAACCGCACAGATATGGATCTTAGCTTTCACACGAGACGGCTGGTGTAGTAAAGAACTGAAGTTACCTTCTTCTACAGCAGTGCTTCTCAAATTGTGGTCCCCGGAGCAGCAGCAGCCACCTCACCGGGGAACTTGCTAGAAATGCAGATTCTTGAGCTCACCTCACACCTACTGAGTCAGAAAGTCTTGAGGTGGAACCAAGCAATCTGCATTTTAGTAAACCCTCCAGGTGATTTTGGTGCACACTAAAGTTTGAGAACCTCAGCTCTACAGCAGCAGTTCTTAAAATATTGTCGCAGGATCCAGGGGAACCCTGAGATCTTCAGGGCTGCAAGGTCAATTACTTTTATAATAATACTAAGATGTTACATACATTTTATGCTGTGTCAACATTTGCCCTCGTGGTATAAAAGCAAGGATCAATGACTTCAGCTGATTCTTCAGCGCCAATCAAGGCAATACAGTGACACCAAACTGTATTTGTAGTCAATAAATTTTTCAGCAGCACAAGCATGCAAGTCAAAAATGTTCATTTTGGGCTTCCCTGGTGGCGCAGTGGTTGAGAGTCCGCCTGCCGGTGCAGGGGACGCGGGTTCGTGCCCCGGTCTGGGAGGATCCCACATGCCGCGGAGCGGCTGGGCCCGTGAGCCATGGCCGCTGAGCCTGCGTGCCCAGAGCCTGTGCTCCACAATGGGAGAGGCCATAACAGTGAGAGGCCCACGTACCGCAAAAAAAAAAAACAAAAACAGGCTATTACAGTAATCTTCTCTTCTTAAACCTCATATGTGTGTGAGGCCAGATTGTTTTCCCTTATACTTAAACCAAAACAATGGATCACGGGTAGATGGAATGCAAAAGCAGATATGCGAATCCAGCTGCCTTCTATTAAGCCTGATGTTAAAGAGATTTGCAACTTGTAAAACAACGTCATGCTTCTCACTTTCTTATGTGTTGGAAAATAACCTTATTTTTTCATGCATATATGTTGTTTATTGATCTGTCTATCTAACTATCGATCTATCTATCTATCTATCTATAGAGAGAGAGAAAAAGAGAGAGCGTGTTCATTCTCTACACCCGCTATAATACCAGCTCAATAATGGTAGGATTTTTTTTTCTTTGATTTACTGCTGTACCTCCAGCACCTAGAACAAGGTAGTAGGTTCTCAATAAATACTTGTTGAATGAATAAACAACTGCAGAAATGAAATGAAAGGCAGAGAAAGAATGAAAGGAAGAAGGGAGAGAAAAAACCAAGACAGCCTCACAGGAACTTGTTTGTCACTTTTTCCCAAGTATTTTATAAACAATTATGAATAAAAAATTATTTTATAGGAGATAGGAAGCATGGGTCTACCTTCAACTTACTGCCAAATTTTGAATTACATAGGATTTCTTTGTAACACTGCCTTTCAGAACACAACATCCTGCTAACTTTCAGAGGTTTTACAGCTAAATGAGATTACGTGACTCTATACATATCCTTCAGAGTAAATAGTTTATAAGTTCAAGATGTTACCATGATAATTATTTTATGTTGCTTATATTGCCTTGAATTGTGTTATTCAAACAACTGCCACGTTGCAATGGCTCTTCACAAAGCAATAAGCCATCTTTGGAAATCTAAAAGACATATTTTCTGAAAATATACATTTCTGAAGAAAAAAAATTATCGTATGTTATATTTCTTCCTTTGGAAGATGCCGTTTGAAATTCTGAAGACTGACTGAGACCTTTACCAGGGCTTGATTTGCTATTTTCTATAGAAAAAGCCTTCTGAAGATTTGATAGCTGCTCTCAGAATGAAGAGTAATTGCATAATACTTCATGTTTACAGCAGAGAATTGCTGTTTTGTCATTTAGACATGCAACAGTGCTGTTCTACACAATGCAATGCATCAGAAAAGATTCAATAATCATTCCTTAACTGGTGTTAATTTGACTGACAATAGACTATAGGGTGCAACTGTTGAAAAAAATCCCAAGAACTGATGTTTTCAATTCCACATTCTTTTAAGCAAATAAAATACATAAATACTTAGAATGAATCTGATGCAAAAAATTCCAAATGCCAAGCAAGGCTTCTTTCATTCCTCTTTATAACCAGGTGGCAGGCAGACAATATTATTTCACTCTTCAAGATGGGGAAACAAAAAGCAAGAGACCTTCAGATATGGAGCTAATGATACCAGTAATGATAGTCACCTGTTGCTTACATGTCAACTTCTATTTTGAAAATCCTTTACACAATTTCCTTAGAATGGTTCTGCCTCCTTAAATCATCATTATCAATATTTATCTTCAGAAACGTCTAAAGCAGTCATCATGCCATGCCTTTCAAAGATTTGGCCCCCAAAACTGCAAAAAGACATTGGACTCAGGCTAGGAAAGAGAAGTTAACTTGCTTTCAGCTGTATATCATTCTGTGAAATCTTAACAATAAAATTCTGCACTGGTATTTTACTCTATGTTTAAGAAAATGGAATGTTCTTTCATTATTTTCCCCACCACCATTAACTTTTGGTAGAAGGTAAGGCTGTAGGTGGCACAATGGGCCTTTTGGAACATCAGGACTTAATTACGTATGTTGTATCACTCCGTGAATGAACGAATGAATAGTGGAACGGGAGGTGACGACATTTCTGTGGGAAGAGTTTTTAAAACAGTTTCCAGGACTGACCGTGGCATCCATATTTGTACATAACCCAGTAGTAGTATCATCATATTCTTGAAGATAATGATAAGGAGACCGTTTTCCATAGGAATAAAAGCTGGGGAAGAGATTGGGCCAAAGAAAGGACTCATTTGAACGGTGTCAAAGTCTCTACGACGAAGTCAAAAGTCAACAGGAGGATTTTGTTACGATACCGGAAAAGGCACCTACCTCCCAGGAGAAGGCTCCTGTAATCACGTGAGAAGGTAAGTGCGGCAAGAAATGCTTGCTTCCACGCATGACATATTTTCCTTAGGAACTGACACAGGCCTGGGCGATGATTTGGCATTTATTTATTTTTAAATTCTTATTGAAATATAGTTGATTTACAATGTAGTGTTAGTTTCAGGTTACAGCAAAGTGATTCATTTATAGATATAGATATAGATACAGAACTTTTTTTTTTTTTTTTTTTGCGGTACGCGGGCCTCTCACTGTTGTGGCCTCTCCCGCCGCGGAGCACAGGCTCCGGACGCGCAGGCTCAGCGGCCATGGCTCACGGGCCCAGCCGCTCCACAGCATGTGGGATCTTCCCGGACCGGGGCACGAACCTGCATCCCCCGCATCGGCAGGCGGACTCTCAACCACTGCGCCACCAGGGAAGCCCTAGATACAGAACTTTTTTAGATTCTTTTCCATTATAGGTTATTATAAGATATTGAGTAGAGTTCCCTGTGCTCTACAGTAGGTCCTTGTTGGTTATCTACTTTGTAGATAGGAGTGTGTATATTTTGCATTTTAAGACAGAAAAATGGAAGGGTGTGGCATGCTGGTCCTTCAAGACTGAAAGCTGGAATGAGGCAGAAATGTCCCGTGAAGACATTCTGACCCCTGAGGTCAGGGAACAGTGTGGGTTCCGAGTTTCAAACTTGCCCGATTTTTACTCAATGTTGAAAGCAACCTGGCATCTCCTGGGTGTCCAGGTGGTGTGAACAGGTCACAGCCTCCTTGAACACACCTCTAACTCAGACCAGAAGGCTTAGTTCCAGAGCCCTGGGCTTGGTCTACCCCAATCCTGGTGCAAACAGTAGGATGAAGATGCTCAGAGCGGCCACTCAGAACTTCAAACGGGTGAAGAAAGCTTTCTGAATGTTCCACTGTAATATCCACACTCCAAGAGAGAGCGTCTGCTGCTGTACCCTAATGTATCATGTTAGCTGGCATCTCATTTCCGGGCTGGTAAGTACCTAACACATATGAATGAGAATGGGGGCATTTGCTATTAAAAGTAGGCTTCCTTTAATTAGAATTTTTTTATACTTGAGTCTCCTAGTTTATGAATCCCTGTGATGGATGTAGCTTTGTTTAGATAATTGCTTGAGATGAGTGAATACCCCAATATTTATTTTGCAAGGATGTCAAGGAATTATGAATGGACGCAAATAGTTCCATTGGGCAAGCGCTCTAATTAATAAAGCCAGCTTCCCATGGTTTCCTGTGTGCGAGAGCAGTACCAGGGCTCTGTGGCCAGGTAACTGATGCACAGAACAGACGTTAGTGGTAATCCTGAAAAAAGAACTGGCACCGGAGGAAAGCTGACTGGACTCAACCCCTTTTTATCTCTATCTCCTCTCCCTTCTCCATCTTAAAGACCTGGATCTTATCAACACATTTGCATAAAACAGCCTTTCCCCCAAGAGCTGATAGTCCAACCTCTAGCATTTACTGACAATGGTTTAACAGATTACCTCTCCTGGGGATTTTCTTGGGAGGTAAATATTCTTAAACTAGGAACAGGACCAGTCTAGGGCTAGTCTGCACATGCTGCATACCGATTGATAAAACATCCAAACATCTCCATACCTTTCGGTAAACAGCAGCCGATCACAAGCCCCAAGTCCTACCCTTAAGTTGTGGAGGCTCATCACTAATGTCCACCAGGAGTCCTGAGGCCCAGATCTCAGCCTGGCCTCTGTTTTTATCAGAAATTTCTTGTGCCTTTTACTGGATGTTTAATATTTGGAATACGACTTCTGGGTGCCTCATTCCATCCCCAAATCTCAAATGCTTGAATTTTACCCACAACAATGCAGAGCAGATTTTCTCTGTGGGCTGCAGGAATGCCAGGGCATCTTTTCACCCCCCATGTAGACATCATCTAACTGAGCAGTTCTGGGAGGGAAGGTGGAAGGAATGGCACCATTGTAACCTTGAAATATATTAAGTTTTGGTGCAGCAGGAATGTAAAGCAGTACTAAGTCCCCTGTAGGTTCAGTGTTTAATAAGTCACATGAGCACGACCACGTTCCCGGGTATTTTGATAAATGCATGCTTTACGTCACTTAATCCTCACATGAGTTAAGTAGTATAACGCCCATTTTACAGATGAGTACAATAGTTTTGCCTCTCTTATAAGGAACATGGGATGTCACCCCTATTCTAAGAAGGCTCCAGGATTCCTGCCCCCTCATGTACACACGATAGATAATCTGATTCCCCTGAGCATGACCAGGACCTGTGAATGTGATGTACTCTCACTCCTATTATTAGGTTACAACATATGGTAAAAGGGAAGAGATTTGCAGATGTCCTTAGGTCCCTAATCTATTGGTTTTAAGTTAATCAAAAGGGAGATTATTCTGAACGCATCTGACGGAAGCAGGTAAGCACTGCAAAAGAGATCAGAGTATGAAGAGAGAGATTCAAGGCTGCAACAGACGCTGTCTATCGGCCTTGAAGAAGGAAACTGCCTGGTGTGGAGAGGGTACGTGGCAGAGAACATCAGGCAGCCTCTAGGAGCCGAGGATCGTACTCCCACCACCACAGGACTTCTGCCAACCAGTGAAATCCAGTGAGGACCCTGAGCCTCAGAAGAGATCACAGGCTCAGCCAATATCCTGACTCTCACCCTGGTGAGAACCTGAGCTGGGGACCGAAGTAACCCAGTGCACACATCAGACCCGTGGAAACTGCGAGAAAATAAACGCGTGATGTTTAAGTGCTAAGTGCGCGGTAATTTGTTACACAGCAGTAGGTAGCTATTGTCCTAGGCCCCAGAGGTTATCCACACGAAGGTTATACGTAAATACTGAGAGACAGTTTGTAAGAAGTATATGAAGTAATCTTTAACCTGCCTAACCTATACTATCCCAGTGTTCAATTCATGCTAGGTGTTGGGTAGGTAATAGGCTAATGGATACCGGCATTTAACCTAAATGTTAATCAACAGAAAATGAGGCTTAAATGTAACCTAGCAAATTTTTGACATCTACCACATGCCAATGAGTAAACTAAATGGTGTTGAAGTTTTCATCACAACAACAAAAAGAGAAATGGAATAATTGCGTGCCCCACGGCGTATTAAAGGTTATGTAACTATTTACTATAATTAAGTTAGCAAAAACTTAGTTAAAATATATCTTGAAGGGCAGAGTGATTGAGAATATCTTCATCTTCTTTTTTTCCTAAGTCAGTGAGCCTACACTGGGTTAAACATATTTGTGTCAGGCAACGTGCAAGTAGGCCAAAGATAACTGAGTCCATTTTGGTTCATCTACTTAGGCTGATTCAAACAAGTATTTCCTTTTGAGGCTACTGTAATGGACATAATAACACCACCAAATATGGGAACCAGACCATCAAAATTTTCTATATTACAGTGAATCTGGATTGAGGCCTTGAGACATATATGCCCAATATCTGTCAGCATGCGGGGCCCACAGGTAGAGACGGGGGATGCTAGGCTCAGAAACTTGGAGAAAGGACCTCTAGCCTTCAAGGCAGCATTGTAAATCGAGCTATTCTTTGTTCAAGCATGAGTCTCCCTTCAAGACTGGTAACTCCTCTCTCTCCAAAGTTAACAAGGATGCAGAATTGTTCTGCTGCAGCTCCCATATGCCTGCTTTGGGGATTCTATCCGCCAGAATCCTCATGGTACCCTGATGGGACCTCACCTAAGACAACTGGATGAAGCACAAGCGTCACATTCTGCCAGTGGTTTAGAGGCAGGTGGGGTGAAGGATGCCTCCCAGCCTTGCTACCAAGTCAAGCCCCTTTGGGGACTGGAGGTGTAGAACTAGTAGTCATTACACCTGGACAAGCAAGACTGTGCAGGTAAATCGGGTCTCACGCTCACCCTCCTTATGCGGGTAATTGATCAGAGCAAAACTCAGCCACTCTTGCGGACATTTGATGGCAAATAAAATGGACAACAACCTGTTAGTTGAATGCTGAAGTCCCAGCTCTTTCCTTCTGGTGATGTGAAAAATCTGGCAGTAAAGATGGATTGTGCAAACAGCACAGTGTTTCGGTGGCTTCAAGTGGTCAAGTGGAATCAGGTTGGAGCAGGCTTCACAGGACCAAGTGCTAGACCAACTGCTGCAGGCCAGGCACAGTGAACCTTCTGACTAGGGACAGAACAGAGGACGGTTCCGGGTTTACCGTCTGGAACGTCACCCCTAAGGTTACAGGGTGGAGGTTCTGCTACTCTTAGAACCCATTCGTGTGAGATCAGGTATAACTCAAAAATACTTGAGCCAACCCATGGTTCTTGAATACCAGTGTTATGGATTGAACTGTGTCCCCGCAGAAAGATAGGTTGGAGTCCTAACCCACAGTAGCTCAGAATGTGGCCTTGTTTGGAGATGAGTTTTAACAGAGGCAGTCAAGTTAAAATGAGGTCATTAGGGTGGACCCTATCCCAACATGACCGGTATCCTTATAAAAGGGGAAAGTTTGGAAATAGAAACAGACGTGCACATGAGGAGAATGACACGGAAGATGACGGCAGAGATTGGGGTGATGCTTCTACAAGCTAAGAAGTACCCAACGATTGCTGGCATACCCCCAGAAGCGAGGAAGAGGAAATGGTCTGCTCAGAGTCTCAAGGGACCACAGCTCTCCTGACACCTTGACTTCATACTTTTAGCCTCCAGAATTGTGAGGCAATAAATTTTAAGGCACCCAGTTTGTGGCACTTTATTTCAACAACCCTGGGAAACTAATAAAGCCACATTCACAAACAAACCTATTGTCATAATTGACGTGAGCATATTTTGAAACTTGAGGGCGTACACACCAAGAGACTCCAAGTTCAAAGTAACTGAGCACGCACAAAAGTGAACACCAAGGAAGGGTGTGACTGGGCAGAAGGGGAAGTGGATGACATGAGTAAGGAGAAGTGGAAATGAGTGACAGGGGACAATAGTTTGACTACGATGTGTGCCTCTTAGACACTTTCCAGGAAGCACACTTTGTTCAAGGATTTTCCATCTCAGGACCGACTGGGTGATCACGGCACAGGCTTCCCTAGGATATGCAAGCTGTGCAGATGCGTTCTCATCAGAGCAAAGCCAACATTACACAACGATCTTTCATGCAGACCTACAGAGGTCACACAGGTCAGGAGGACCCCTTCCCGTCCCTTGAAGTCACTGACATCCTGGATCCTATCCCACAGTGACTGTCCTCCACTTTTCTCAGTAATCATTGGTATTTATCTGTTTGACATTGTTTGGGTGACCAGAGCTTACTTACTCTGAGATATGTCCTATAAACCGCTCACTTTGTAAATCCCCCCCCCCCTCAGAAATAATCAACCTTTCCTGATTCACTTCTCCTTCCTTGGAAATTACCATGTAAGAATTTCCACTGGAAAAGGCGATCCTTTACCCTGGAGGAAAATGTTATCTCCCCCGCACCAACCCCTGGAACACCTGATGCCCTTACTCTCATTAAGAGACATCCTCAAAGCCTTCCTCAAGAAATGAGACCCGTAATTACATGTCCTCAAAATAATAGCTTGATAAAAATGACAGATTTGGCCACTCGTGCTGTTGTTTTGTCTACATGACACCAAACAGCCCTGTTGGCTCATAGCGTCACTGAGTTAATTGGTCACACCTGTTAACAAAATGTCAGGCGCACCCTGAGTTTGCAACACAGTGCCGCGTGCAGCCTTGAGGGAGGTGGGCGTGGGCAGGCTGCTTCCCCTTTTGGGTTATCACGTTGGAAGCTGGGCTGTGAAGTCATCTCTCCCCTAGGGCTGCTGATTAACTGGTGGTGGCCCAGAATATCTCCTTCAGCCTCAACTTAACGCGCAGGAAACTATTTTAATACAGCACGAAGTAAAACTAAAAACAACACGCCCTTCATCCGACTCCATCCCTTTATCCAAATCCTCTCCACACCTTGGAACCAACTTAATTCCCAGCTCCTCCAGAAAAATGTCCTCCAAATACGTTTTCATCCATCTCTTTCTTCCTTCACTTTTCTTGTTCTTCTTTTTTTGTAATTTAATTTTTTGGAGTAGAGTTGATTTACAATGTTGTGTTAGTTTCTGCTCTACAACAAAATGAATCAGTTATGCATGTACTTATATATATACTCTTTTTTAGATTCTTTTCCTGTATAGGCCATTACAGAGTATTGAGTAGAGTTCCCTGTGCTATACAGTAGGTCCTTATTAGTTATCTATTTTATATACAGCAGTGTGTATATGTTCTTGTTCTACTTTTTTTTTTTTTTTTTTTTCTGTACGCGGGCCTCTCACCGTTGTGGCCTCTCCCGTTGCGGAGCACAGGCTCCGGACGCACAGGCTCAGCAGCCATGGCTCACGGGCCCAGCCACTCCGCGGCACATGGGATCTTCCCAAACCGGGGCATGAACCCATTGTTCTACTTTAAAAATCACTCTTTGGGCCAATACTCAGATGCTGCCTTGTGTAATTACTTAACAGTTTTATGCATATTATTTCTATTCAGTAATCCTCTTGATGGTACTAATCATGATTTATATTTAACTGGGGTCACTGTCCTCCCTATCTTGTCTAGCCTCATGCCAAAAAAAGGTAATTATTCAGTAAATAATTGCATTAAATGATGACTCTAAATGGATAACTTAGAGCCTGTCCTAGTGCTGTAAGATTACCAAAGTATGTGCGTCTTTCAATGAAATGTGCATTCTCTGTGTTTTTGACAATTCCTAAATGGAATTTCTAGAATTCCTAAAACCCATCTGCCTGATAGATTCTCCTCTTCAAGATCCTAACTCTAAACTCTTTCTGGAATCACATCAAAGAATAAACTTAGGGATTGTCAAGGTCCAGTGCCCTACATGTATTTTCTTTTACTCTGTGTGCATTGCAACTTCATCACATAATTCTGTCTTTCTTGAAATATCCACATTCTGCATGGATAATCTTATTTTGACCTTCAGTTCACCTTTGATGGGAGTGCTGTTTGAGAAAACTCTTTTTATTTTAACCACATCTGGTCCTACGGAAATAATAAAATTGATTGAAACATTTCATTAACAACTTTTCATCCCATTCATAATTTTATGGGTGTCTACCTTAAATTTCTCAGAATCCTTCATTGATGACTCTCCATATGCCAATCTGCAAGAGGTCTCAGTTATTACAAGTATCTTGGGCTGGCTTTTTCCCTAGACTCAGTCATTTGTTCTGGCTAAAAATCTTATTCTTAAAATCTGTTGACCTACCATTAGTTCAGCTTGACTCCAAACACAAGTTCAGCTCTTAAATCACTCTAAAAAATGGACTAACTTTCTTATAGATAATCCATAATAGGGGTTCTTGACCTGAGATCTTATGTTCTCTAGAAGTTGTAAACAGAATTCTGTGTGTGTGGATATATTATTTTTCTAGCTAAAGGACGATATCTTTATCAGATTATCAAAAGGTGTATGACTCCAAAAGAATAGTGAATATTCTAGAAATAGGTGCTGAGCCAGGAGCGGAAACAAGGAAAGGTCCAAGATTTTTGAAATTTCTATTGATATTTTCATCTCCTGAGTTTGCAGATGTGTCCTGCATTGGTGATAATATATTGATATCTAATTTTTAAATGAGCAGCCATGTATAATTATTTCAGAAAGTTTAAAGAAAGGGTGCAGGGAGACAGGAAGATAGAAGACTTGATTTAAATATGGAAATATTTAAATAAGAAATCTGGACCCCTTCCAATAAGTTTACATTCTGACATGAGGATGGTCTTAGGGATATATCTTCATTCTTTAATAATGTGAATTTCCTGGACATCACGCACTCACATGTAAAGTCCAAAAGTAAAGACATAATGACCTTCCTTTTATCTGCTTTTCCCATCTCAATATCAAGTGTAATTAAGAGTTGATTCTCAAAGAAGACATCATACAGACAAAATAAACAAAAAAATATTGAAAGCCCTCGAGGAAGAAAACAGAGAGGAACACGAAGTTATCCTCTTTTAAATCTTTTAACCTCACTGAGACTCACACTGCGTTTTATCCATGAAGAGGGAATTAAGTTAGATATTCTTTAGGGTCCCTTTCAACTCTCAAATCCTTGGATTTCTGTGATCTCGTGACTTCATTATTTTATTCCCAGTTACAATAAGTGATTTCAGCCTCAGCCTGCTGAGAAATTCTACGCCTGTGTCCCCCTACACAACACTGTGGGGTCTGTGCACTGTGAGGACCCCCAAGGATGTCTCAGTCTATGGCAGCTGAGGACCAGCAGAGGGTGAACTTCATCAATAGAGTTTGCAAACAAACATGCACACACCCACACAGACACCTCCCTGTGACGGCAAAGTGGCGGCAGGTGTGTGTCCCTCACCTGCATCTCACCATCTGGGTCGTTGAAATCAGCCAGGAGTGGAGTGTGGGATTTTTAACACAGTGGTTGGAAAATGAAAGGCATGCATAGTACCATCTTGGGAATAATGTGATTCTGGAGCGGCCTGACATGACAAGTAAGTGCAGCCTGGAGATCCATGCTTGCCAATTACGTCGGCAATTACTGAAGTTGTTTTCTCCCGTTTGGATATGAAGTGATCACAGGAGACACAGACAGGGTGAAAGTGGGAAAGCTTGCTCAGAAACACAGGTTGTCATTTGGGGGACATCCGACGAGCGTTTTAGAAAGTACCCCTGTGCCCTGCCGTGATGCAAAATAAATGAATATTATGCAAATGTTTTCCCCTCCCAGTTGTCGGAAAACACGGAAGACCTATGCCTGTATTTAAAAGATAGTCCAGCCCGACTGTAGTTATTACTGCTCCTGGAGAAATAGCAGTCCATAAATGGGTTGCCTCAGGAAAAAAAAAAAGAGAGAGAGAGCCTGTGCGCCATTTCTTTAAGTCCTAGTTACAACGTTAGAGGTGAGAAGACCAATAATATTTATGGGAGAAGCATTGCTTTTCTTATATCATAGAAGTTAGGAGGTGGATGGGAGAGTAGAAGGGAATTAGACTTCCCAGGAGAAGTAAACTAATTTGCAACAATAAAAGGGAATGTGTAGCTCTCCCTCTGCCTAGACTAGCATGCACCTCACCGAGCCACGGCCTTGCTTCTGGCTCTGCTCCCTCGCAGGCAAAATGGGCGTAATAATGTCAATCATTCCTTATTCTTTTACGGAGTGTTATGAAAAAACACAAATTCTTCAACAACTGCAAAGGAGTTTAAGATTCACAATGGAGTATTCCCTTGGGGTTATCAATGAGAGTGAGGCCGCCATCCCACAGAGAGTACCGACGATGCATCAGGCCCAGTGCAGCAGCTCCTGGAAGCATAGACGCCTTGAACGGAAGTCTAGGCTAAATCATCTTGTTTTCCACTCAGAAAAAGGAGAATGTTCTCCCATAATCAGCCCTCCCTCCTCCAACCTCAGCTTTCTAGACCTGGGTGGAATAGAGCCTTTCTGTACATGTAGGCTAAGACAGGGGTGTAATTGGAAGATGGAGGATAAAGAAGCATTTTGTACGATTACACTTTACATCTATGACTCTATGTCTTCAGAGTTGATCTTTCCACTTTTACTGTGTCATCTGCTCTGATGATAAGCAATTGTTTCAGTTCCCGTGTACAATACAATTAATTGTCAGTGCTCCCTGGAACACTGTGTTGAGGATTCCGAGTGTGCGTGAGCTCTCAAGGGATCCTCATCTTTATTCTGCTGGGCTAGGCAAATTCTGAGGGGTATTTTCACCCGGGTCATCTCAGGGGCTCCATTTTCAGAGGGAAAGATCAATGAGAGAAGCAGCCATAAGAAGAAACATTTTATTGAGCCTGCATGTAGGGACTCATGGCAACTTTCACTGAGGAAGTGTAGGATTAGAAAGATGACAAAGTTTTAAAAAATTCATCTTGGTTATTGTTTTAAGGCCTCCATTTACTATATATATATATATATATATATATATATATATATATTTTTTTTTTTTGGCTGTGTTGCGCCTTCATTGCTGCACACGGGCTTTCTCTAGTTGTGGCGAGCGGGGGCTACTCTTCGTTGTGGTTCACGGGCTTCTCATTGCCATGGCTTCTGCACAGGCTCCAGGCACGTGGGCTTCAGTAGTTGCAGCACCCAGGCTCAGTAGTTGCAACACATGGGCCTCAGAGCGCGCGGGCTTCAGTAGTTGCGGCACGCGGGCTCAGTAGCTGTGGCTCACAGGCTCTAGAGCGCAGGCTCAGTAGTTGTGGCATGTGGGTTTAGTTGCTCTATGGCTTGTGGGATCTTCCAGGACCAGGGCTTGAACCCGTGTCCCCTGAATTGGCAGGTGGATTCTTAACCACTGTGCCACCAGAGAAGTCCTCCATTTACTACTGAGAATGACTCATCATTCTTTCTGAAGGCCTTGAGTCTACCAGGCCTAAATAATATGAATTTACTGTTTGGACTTTCATTAGCACACCTCTCAGAGTCTCATTAGCATTTACAACCATGAAATGAATGTAATTCATTTTTTTTCACAAGAAAGAGTGCATAATTTGAAGGTTTGTTTTGCTACTAAAATAGTTATCTACCAATTACTAGCGGGGGGATGGGCATGGGGTGGGGGAGGAAGGAAAAGACGAACGTGCTTTCTGTTTAGGGTTAATTATCTTGCCAGAAGTCACCCTCCACTGGCCCAAAGTGCCCCTGTCAACATGAATTTGTACACCAGGACATGACATGCCTGTCTCCATCTGGTGCTGTATCCATCGCACAGTGCCGGAAAACCACATACCAAAGAACGGGCTCTTTTTAAAAACTACCTTACTTAAAGAAAATAGTTAATACCAGAAATGTAGAGTCTTCCATTACGCCCAGAGGAGTGTCAAAAGTACTGTTTATCCCATATCTATTGTTTTCATCATGTAATTTCTAAAAAGAAGAACCTATGGGCAATTATTGTCTGCAGATTATTTTCATATGTTAAGATTTCATTTCTCTGACAATGGGCATTTTTTCGGAAGTCATCGAAGGCACATAGGTGAGGGCTCTCCCTCCACAGCTCCGACCAGCCCGCCCAGCTGTTATCTTTTAAGTCTGACTCTGTCTTTTGAAAAACTTTATTTGAACTGTAATGGAAATACCATAAACTGTGTATATGTAAAGCATATAGATCGATAAACTTTCACTTATGTATGCACCCATAAGACTATCACTGAAATCAAGATAATCAGCATATATACGGAACCCCCCAAATGTCCTCATGGCCTTTTATAATCCTCACTACTGGCCCTCCCTGTGATGGTTAATTTTATGTATCAATTTCTCTGGGCCACAGTGCTCAGATACTTGATCAAACATTATTCTGGTTATTTCTGTGAAGGTGCTTTTTGGATGAGGAACATTTAAATTGGTAGACGTGAGTAAAGCAGATTGCCCACTCTAGTGGGGGTGGGCCTCATCCAATCAGTTGACTGCCTTGAGAGAAAAGAATGAGATCCTCCAAGAGGACAGGAATTCTTCTGGCAGATGGCCTTTGGACTTGAGCTGCAACATCAACTGACTCCTCCAGATTTGGGGAGCCAATTCCTTAAAATAAATCTACCTCTATCCTGTTGATCCATTTCTCTGAAGAACCCTGACTAATATAATACACTCCCCAATCCCTCACCAGCCCCATCCCACTCCCTACCCTAGTCCCAGGCAAACACTGATCTGCTTTTTGTCACTATAGATTAGATTGGATTTTAAAGAAATGTACACAAATGAAAAATTACAGTATTGAGATTCATCGGTGTTGTGGCATAGTAATAATTCATCTTTTTATTGCTGAGTCATGTAACATAGTATATGCTGTATATGCCACAATATTTTTATCCATTCACCTGTTGCTGGAAGTTGGAGCAGTTTCCAGTTTTCGGCTTTTACAAAAAGACTCCTGTGAACATTTGTGTATAAGTCTTTGTATGGAAATATACTTTCATTACTCTTGGGTAAAGGCCTGGGGGTAGAATGGCTGTGGGGTCATATGGTAGGTGTATGTTGCTAATAGGCTTTTAACTCTGTGCTGTTCTCTATTATAGAACAGAGAGACCAGGAGCCCAATTTATCATTCTCCTATAAATCCTAGTTATGAGCTATGATTTATTTCATTCTTGGAGTTTAGCTCAACTTTTTGAATGACTATTTACAGGTGTGTCTTTGAAAGCCTAATGGAAATAAATCTCAACTCTCAAGTTCTAAAAAACAACCTCATTATAGTTAAAAAGAGGATTGCTTTACATTCCTTACATTTAACTATAGTCAATGAAGAATAGAATTCAAATTCAATAAAGAATTACAAGCTTTTTGTAGGTGTCAAACATTTTAAATATATGCCTCAGTCTAAAAAACAAGTCTAGTTATTTCTTCCTATTACTGAGTAGTCTGTAGTTCAATGTAGGACTTGGCTGAACCAACCAAACCAGTATTTATTGAGAAAAATGCTAGGCTTTACCATTAAAACAGAGTTGCGTGAACATGCAGCAAATTACTTGGAAGCTGACAATTAGGTAGACTTGTTGAATAACTAAATTATATCAAACTGTTGGCCTTTCTGCTTTTCTTAGATTCATTCGGATTTTTTTGCCTTCCTCAGTATCAGGGGAGTTTGTCACCAAGCAAGGTTTTCAGGATCTGTAAGCTTATCTTTCAGAATCTTCCTTGTTGGCGAAGGTAGTGACTCAGAAGGCAAAGCATATTAAGTTCTGGGACACAAAGGGAAACAGCATTTGAAGTGGTGTTATCATTGCTCTGTAAGTGAATTCCTGGCTTATCCCCAGCATCAGAAAGATAATTTAAAAATACATAAAACAAAGCCAATCAGTTATTGAGCCCTAAGGCACCATCAGATAGGAATCATAATAAATCAGGCTGATGGCCTTCAAACAGCCCCCGATTTTCCTTACTAATCAAATGAGATCAGAACTCAGCCATCACTGCAGGAGAAAAGCCAAATTTACTTAGCTTATCCAATGGTGTCATTTAGTAAATCAAAAGCCTTTGAAAGGTCAATGAATCTTGCCCTTATCATCTCATTATCTTCCGTCACTAACGAGGTATCATCAACCAGCCCCACAGAAACAGTTATTTTAGTGTCAGGCAATAGCTTGCTATAGCTAGTGACACTTTCCACTTTAGAAACGGTAGTGTGTGGAAAAGTCTACTCTCTTGCTTCCAGTTCTGTTGTAATCCTTTGCCTTCTCCATGACTGTGATGGAAATAATATTTTCCCTCCCTTATTTAATAAATGTTAATAAGTAATGATGCCATAAAATTCATCAATGTTGGTATCTACTCCAAGCTGTCTTTTAAGTAAAACCTGACTACTGATTATTGTATTATCCTCTCAGTAATACTTATTGAGCACCTACTATGTGTCAGGCATTCCATGAGGCACTCATAACATTAATATCCCTTCCTAAAGGGCTAACTCACTCTTTGATATTTACTTTGGCAACAGGCACGAGCTCCATTAAAATGATGCATGGATAACTCTATTTTTAGTTTTTTGAGGAACCTCCATACGGTTCTCCATAGTGCCTGTATCAATTTACATCCACACGATCCAGCAATCCCACTCCTGGGCATATATCTGGAGACAACCATAATTCAAAAAGATACTTGCACCCCAATGTTCACTGCAGCACTATTTACAATAGCCAAGACATGGAAGCAACATAGGTGTCCATCAACAGATGAACGGCTAAAGAAGATGTGGTATATACATACAATGGAATATTACTCAGCCATAAAAAAGAATGAAAACATGCCATTTGCAGCAACGTGGATGGACCTAGAGATTATCATACTGAGTGAATAAGTCAGACAGAGAGAGACAAATACCATACGATATCACTTATATGTAGGATCTGAAAAAAAAAAGTTACAAATGACCTTATTTACAAAACAGAAAGAGACTCACAGACATAGAAAACAAACTTAAGGTTACCAAAGGGGAAAGGGGGGGAGGGATAAATTAGGAGTTTGGGATTAAAATATACATACTACTGTATATAAAATATATAACCAACAAGGACTTACTGTATAGCACAGGGAACTATACTCAATACTTTATAACAACCTATAAGGAAGAGAAAATGGAAAACAATATATATACATATATAACTGAGTCACTTTGCTCTACATTTGAAACTTACACAACTTTGTAAATCAACTATATTTCAATAAAAATTAAAATAAAATAAAATTACGCATTGAACACATAGTATTTGAGCATCTACTCTGCATGCTTAGGATTTACTGGGATGAGACATAAGACAATGGGGAACTTTCAAGGTAGCCTCAGAAGTGTTGGATTATAGCTGACTGGCTGAGTAAACTGTCAGTAAGATGGGGATTCACAGGAGGGAGACCCAGACTGCTGGGGCCAGAGACACAGCTGCTGGACAGACGAGTCGGCCCTTGAATGGCTGCCAGTGTATTAGGAGGAGAGGACCCTTTAGGGGAAGTTAGCACTAGAGCAAAGGCACAGATGCAGGAATGTGTATGGGGGCTTTTAGAGACCAGCAAGGTTACAGTAGCAAGTGTATCAGGGCTGTGGTCCCCAAACATTTTTTGGCCACAGACTCCTTTAAGCATACCATGATATGGTGATGGTAATAATAACAATGCTATATTAATGCTAGCAGTAATATAAATGATAACACACACATAATTTCAATGTGCCTTCAATGTTTTTCACATAAGTGGTTTTTACTAATTTAAACTTCACAGCCCCATGAGGTCTCATGATCAAGCTCTCCCCTTGCTAGATGACAAAACTGAAGTGTGAACAGCTCAAAGGTCACGCAGCCAGAAATGTGTGACCTGGAATCTGGGCTCAACACCACCCTGCCTATCCAAGCAATAGGCTCTTTTTCTAGAATAAGGAGCATTCTGTATTTCTACACAATTTCAGAGGGTTCATGGACTTCACAGATCCCCACGACCTTGGTCCCTGGGTTGAACAGTTTTGATCTATGGGGTGGCTGGTGGAAATGTTGGATTCACATTGATAAATAACCTCAGATGCCACCATTAGGAGCTCTCTGTAGGAAACCAGAAACACTGAACATTCCTAACCTGGAAATGATATGGAAAAGCAGTTTACTTTAAAAAGCACAGAAAGACAGTAACAGGTGTGAATTGATTACTGCACCTGAGGAGCTGTGTCAGGCACTTTCAGGTATTATGTTATTTAATCCTCCCAACAACATTGTCTTCTTATGTAACCCTCCTTCCCATCTTTTTTCTTACAGGTAAGGAACCTGGTCACCCGAGACTGTAATTTTCCCAAGGTCAGTGCCGCCGCAGGGTTTGCTCCTTTCCATGCCCTCCCCAGCTAACGTAGAACCTGTGCCTCTCACCAGCCCTGAGCATCCTTCTCCCAGTTTCTGTGAACTGTCTGCTAATGGCTCACATCGGCCACCTTCAGAGACTGGTCTTGGCCAATGTGTTCACTGCCCAACTAACAGCCAGAAATTCCCTCGAAAACCACCACCAGCTCAAGGCCAATGACTGGTGTGGAAGTGAGGCAGGCTGGGACCCGGGACCCTTTGCTGCAGTGCTGCAATGCTTGCACCTGGACAAACGTCTCCTTGAGCTACAAAATACAAAGAAACTGTATGGGACTAAAAATAACTGCTTGCATTCCCAGTTGGGGCAAATTTTGGACAAAAGATACAAAGAGACCAAAAAACCCAACTGCCACTTTTGAAGAGCCCGGAGCAAAAGCAGGGTACTGCGCATGTCCCCTGCACTCAACACCACCTAAGGGGTGGGCAAATCACCTAAGCCACCCCTCCGGCCTGATCCCTGGACACACCCCTACCCTCACCCCAGGTAAAGAACAAGTTCACCCTCCTTCAGGGAGTGAGCAAGAAAGGAAATGATTACTTGTTTTCGCTCCCCGCCCCGCTGCAGCAGGGGCCCCAATAAAGTCCTGCCTGAATTTCTTGTTTGGGCTCTAGTCAATGTCTATTGATTGGGGAAGGCGAAGAATTCTGGTCGGTATCAGAACGACCAACGCCCAGGACTTAGTCTCCGGTCTGCACACACCCTCCAGAGCTCCCGCAGAACCCTGCAGAGTCTGGGTCCTCATGTCAAATCCCACCTTTGCCCAGCTTCGCCCCTTCTCTGTCCTGCTTTCCTGGCTCCATGGAGTACTTCCTAATAAATTACTCTCACTCACATCATTGGCTCAGGCTCTGCTCTTGGGAGAACCCAGACTTAGCTGGTCATACCAGCATTAAGACTAAAAGGACACCGAGCCTGGGTCTGATCTGCCTTTGCTCTCTACCTTACATCCCAATAGCCAACAGCTACAGAATTGTAAAGAAAAGCATCTAGAAATGAATTATTTATATACAGCTTCATTTTGGCAAACTAATTCTATGGACTCTTACAAGTGGGAAATGTATTAAAAATATTGGAAGGGAAAACTAACAGCAAGAATTATTGTGTATTATTTTTAATATGATTTCTAATGACTTGATTTTCAGGTGTGTGGTTTACAGATATGGAGATTAATAGACCATTACTAAGACAAGTTGCATGAACTTGCAAAAGCTTCTAATACTAGCCTAAAGGTAAGAACTTGAGTCAACTTCAATGATGAATGACAGCAACTCTAAAGGGAATATGATAAGAAATTGTACCAATAATGCACAATCAAAACTCCCCAGTAGTTGTCTCTGCCTTGGTATGATGTGGATTTTTGAAGGTGTATCTCTTCCTGTCCCATCCCTGATTCATGGATGGAAAGGTCCTCATCTTTGTCACATTTAGTAACGACATGTGGAAGCCATGAAGTTCCATCGTGTCAGTGATCAATGAACTGTGGTCACCGCAGGTATAAGAGTGTAGCCACTGGTGGCAATAACATGAAAAAGCAGAAAATATACAATTCATTTCCAGGGGTGTATGTCTATGGATCATGGTTCTGCGTGTTTTTCTTTAAGAAAAAAGAATACTTAACTTGGATTAAAGTTCTGTAAGACACAGCATTTGATGAAATCAAGCATGCTGATCATCATAATTTAATATGTAGCCGGTTTTTCCTTCAATAAATCATGGATATGAGTATACATATTATTTTCTCTAGAGCGCTCACTGAGACAAAGATATTCAGATTTTGGAAGAGATATTTTTCTTTCCCTTAGGAAAACCTCTACTCGACATGACTTTTAAAAAAACATTACCATTTGTCTCGAGAAAAGTTAGTTCCCTTAAGCGAACAGGAAAAAAATAAACAGGACTCTTGCCCCAAGTAGCACTTTTCACAGGTTTATATCAAAATATTTTATAGCCTTTTAAATTATGGATTGTATTCCTCCATTAGACACATATATGGTGTTTTTCAAGGACTTTTCTGTTTGTGAAACAGAGGAGTCTCCCACAAGAAGAATTCTGTGAAATGGAAAGAATCACAAAGCAGAGAATCCCCAGAAGTGGGTCTGAATGAAGTGTTTGGATGAAGAGACCCCAGATAAAGCTGCATCGTTTTCTCAGGAAGGAAGTTTTGCTTTCCTATCACAGGCCCGTGCTCTGCCGTGAGCTTGTAGGACATGATCTGAAATAGCATGCCTTTGGCCATAATACATAGGACTTTTCACACAAACAATCAGATGGTGAATCCCAGTTGGGAAAAAGAACAATCTTCTTGAAACATAAACATCACCAAAAATATGAAGAAAGCTGTAAGAAAAGTAGTTGCCTTTGAGAACATCCTTTTTTTTTTTGGTTTGTTTTTGGTTTTTTAAAGGAAGCAGTGAGTCTTCTACCAAAACCACCTCTGACTTTCATAAAGCTGCTATCTGTAACTCAATTGTTTCTTTTCAATGTATTAAACATGACAGGTTTCATCTTTTGGTTTTCTGGAGTTGATTTGACCAGAATCTCTGAAAATGTACTTGTGGGAACTTCTGTCAAGTGCCTGAATGACAGTGTGAAAAAATGTTTGGAGAAGGAGAAAAATCCGTGCATATGGGGCTGAATGACAACTCCTTAAGGGAAACCTAAAAAAGGAGATTTCTAGCCAAAATGTTTAATTGCTGCCTCTTCAAGACAGGCCAAGCCGTCTGTTGGCTGGGATCTTGTCCCCACCTTTGGGGGGTGCTTGGTGATTGGCTGGCCATGTGTGAGAGAGCCATCTCCAACTGACATCTGTCATCTGTCAACCCCCCAACGGTAACGATGGGCAAAGTTGCTATCGGCTGTCAATGGGCCATATGGAATGACGAGTAAATGAACAGACCACATCCCAGACGCTGGGTGTTTCACAGGCAAACCAACCACTCACCAGCCCCTCTGGCTCCGAATGGAACCGTAGGGTTTCGTTCTGCAAGAGAACATGAGGGAAGTGGGGTCGTGGTCACACATTAGAAGCCATCTCATCTTAAATCTTTCCTGGAAAATTGGGAGATTGGGATTGACATATACACACCACTGCATATAAAATAGGTAACTAATAAGGACCTACTGGATAGCACGGGGAACTCTACTCAATACTCTGTAATGACCTATAGGGAAATAGAATCTGAAAAAAAGTGGGTACACGTATATGTATAACCGATGCACTTTGCTGAATCAGCAGAAACTAACACAACATTGTGAATCAGCTATATGCCAATAAAAATTAAAACAAAATAAAATTTAAACTTAAAAAATCTTTACTGGAAAGGTGAATGGAATAAATAAGTAAATAAGCCTGAAAATAAGCCCATCAATGAACTCATAAATGTGTATAGGTTAGGGTGGAAATATAATCAATCTACACACAGAGACCTGCTAACATGACAAACATTGGCCCCAGGAGTACAGGGTCAGTAGGAAAAAGTCTGTCTTTAGTGGTCAGTTTGAAAACTAAGAAAACATCCATGAACAAGGCTTGAATATCATCTCTCTCTGTTTTGGGAAACTTCATACAGACAAGCAAATCACCGAGGGAGAATGTTTTGGTCTAAATATATATAAAGTTCACTGGAATGCTTGGCCGGCAAGGCTGAGATCTTAATGTCATGTTCCCATGGCATGACATATCCTCAGCAGCCTTTTACATGTGTTCTCTGTTACCCTACGATTTACTCAAAAGGCTTATTACAGGGAGCTACCTACCTTAAAGCGCTATCTCACAGGCTTTAAAGTGTGGAATGAATTCATATTACCTAAATCAAGTCAGAACTTGAAAATAGTCATTTCTGGAACTAGAGACAAGAGCAGGTGGGTGGTAGCATCTTTTTATAACTGAGGAATCAATTTGCAACCCCAAGTTTTTCAACTCCATTTAGTTGTGGACACTAAAGAATTTTGATCAGTGGTTCTCAATTCCAGCTACTCATTGGACCAACTAAATAAAAATGGTAGGAAATAGGACCCAGCTATAAATATATTTTTAAATGTTATCTATCATTCAAATGTACGGTTGAGAAGCATTGTTTGTAAATTCAGTTCAGCTGAAATTTGAGCCGAACCTGATGAAGCTTGGAGGGCGTTACGGGACCCAGAGCCACCGCAAGCCGGCTGAGGGCTGAAGCAGATTGGCTTGGTCATGCAACCAGGAGCCAATGTGCCTGGAGTGAACCAGGGACCCTGGGGCTCAACAAGGTCCAGGCTTTCTCCAGCACTTTCTGTGCACATCTGTTTCGTACAAATTGCTTTCTGCACAAACATCTTGTCAGCACTCCAGCCTTATCTATCAGGACCAAAGCTCATCCCCGAACCACCTCCTGACTTCCAATTCCTCTGCTGTATAGAATGGATCCCCTGGAATCATAATGATGTCTCCTGTCCAGACTTGGCCATCCTCATGGCAAATATGACGTGAGAATTAAGGTAAGAGTTATTATCACCATATTGAAGACAGAAAGAAAGCGTGAAGAGGTCCAATCATTTGCTTGTGTAATTACAGTCCTAGATTTCATCCCAGGCTTGTCTGACTCCAAAGTCTACCTTTCCCC
Source organism: Monodon monoceros (assembly GCF_005190385.1). NCBI lineage: Eukaryota > Metazoa > Chordata > Mammalia > Artiodactyla > Monodontidae > Monodon > Monodon monoceros. The sequence continues at coordinate 4,906,917 of NW_021703785.1, forward strand.
TTTTAGCCACTAATGGGAAGCTCTGTCTCCTCAAATTTGGATCCAACTTCTTGATCCAGCTTCTCTTGAGAGGGGCCAGTTCTGCAGCCCTGGCCGCACTCAGCTCCAGCCACTGCCCTTGGCCCCCTCCTTCCTACTGGATGATGCTCCTGGATCCCATCCCATCACCAGCTGAGTTATAACAGGGGCCAAATCTACATGCCATCTTCCCTTCTTATCACCACTGACCAATCCAGGCTCCTCTGACCTTTTCACAGCTTGGATTCTCCTTTTCATGATTGTAAGAACATTTCGCTGTAGGTTGATCTTCAAATGCTTTAGGTTTGATCAATAAAATAAAAAGAGCCTAATAAATGATTGTCTTCTCCCTTACCTTTGCAGCAAGATTTTCTTAGTGAATCTTGATGAATTTCGTTAAAAAATTTTTGAGATTTATTTTCCTTAAAATAAGAGGAAAAATAATTTTGGATTAAACATTAATAATAATAGTAATTACATTTACTCAGAAGAAATACAATTCTAAATTCAAAGTAAATAGGGCAATTTGATTTTTGATTTTAAAAAAGTGAAAAAAATAAATAGCACAATAGGCTGAAAAACCACTTCATCTCTCTCATTAGCTCTGAGCTCTTTCTGGAATTGGGTTACAATATCATTAATAAAAGCATTAAAATATCTTCGGTACTTTTAATACACTAATTTGCTTAAAATGATATGTTACATTTTTGTTTTAAAAGTGTTACATACTCGTGCTATAAAATTTGGAAAAGTAGAGAAAAGAATAATCATGAGAAAAGCACTGTTAATATTTTTAAATATTAAATTCATTTAAAAATCTATTGAAAAAAGGAAACAAAACTGAAAAACTTGCTAAACTTAGAACAAAATTTTCTTCTCAACAGTATATATAAATTCTTAAAGATCCCGATAAAGTTTAACATTTTTCAAAACCTTTAGAAAGTGGGTCATTATATAAAAAGTGATAAATCACTCTCTAGAAAAGAAAATCCCGGTAAAGTAATTATGGTTGTGGCTATCATAAATCCACAGTGATTATACCTGAATTGAGAACGTCTGTCAGCCTTCTCTTTTCCTATGAATTACCTGAACAGTGTTTGACTTTGTTATTTCAAAAGGCACTGTTCTTTAAACTCCATCAACTCCTAAAAAATTACGTCAAAATTTCATTTGGGGAGCATGATTTATTTTCATCTTGTTTTTTCTTTTAACCTCACTTTGTAATTGCCTTTCTTTTTTCTTGACAGGAAAGATAGTCACTCATTTTGTATGACACTATCTACTTTCTTCTTAAAGATATTTTCATGTAGCCCTCGGACTTCATGTTCTAATTTGGAACGATTATTTCTACGACAGCAGTAAAGGAGTCGTTCTGAGATTTATCTTTTTTTTCCAGGGACACGTTAGTTCCACCTTAAAACTCATATCCTCTTCTTTCTCCGATTTCTTTTTGGATTTGTAACCTGAATTTATGCTTTTTAATTGTTTATAGTTTTTTTCTAAAGGTGCCTGACCAGATAAACTTGCTGAGCCTTTTTTGGTTGGAAAGCACCTAATTTTGCCCACATGCTTGAATGCTAATGTGGTTTCCCTCATACCATTGTTACCCCATTGTTGTTAAACATTAGATTGTGCTCATGAGAAGTCTAGTGTTTGTTTAATACTTGCTCCTATTTTTTTAAAAGAAAGTTTAGTATCTTTCTCTGAGGAGTTCTGAAAGTGCTCACCAGTCAATACTTATATGTGAGTTGTTTATCTACCTTTCAGAAATTCTTCCAAGTTTTCGTTTGCTAATAATCACTTCCTTTTCACTGTCAGTTCTGTTTCTTTTATTATTAATAGTAAGTAATGTGGTCAGTGCCCCAATTTGAACTAGCATTTCATATTTGTTCCTTCATTTGGTGCTAACTACTTTAGCAAACACAAATATTGGTAAGACCACCTTCAACCATAAGGAAATAAAACATGCAAACAAATAATCGCAATATAAGGCTTTTAGGGCACATTTCATTAAATGTCTTGTACTGCAATTCTTAAGTGATAGGACATCTGGAGTGAGAAAAATCTCTTCCAGCTGTAATAATCAAGAAAGACTCCATGAGGAAAATAGAGCATTTGCATAGAATAAGCAGGAGTTGAAACAGTAGAAAAGAAAGAATCCAGTCTGGACAGCCAGGAAGGGAGGAAGAGAAAGAGACTGGAGGGTGAGGGGGAGTAGATAAGGAACAGTGCAGTAGGTGTTCTTGGGGCAGAGACTAGACTGACTCAGCTGGAAAGGAAACTCTTGTGTCAGGAATTGACTGGATGTGTAAATTGTGAGGAGAGTTTCACTTACTCACCAAAGGCCTGAGCAGCTGTGATGAAAGGGTCAGCAAGCCAAGCACAGGGGAATCAGGCTGAACTTGGTCTCCGTGCAAAGCCTCTGGGGAATTCAGCGGAGTAAATGAAATTTAATAAACGTGGACAAGTTTCTAAAGTGACACACATTTATATAACTATATATAATATTAAAATTACAGATTTGGGTGGGGTGTGAAAGGAGAGATTTTCTTGGGAAAAGAGTGGGTTAGGGATTGAAGGTAGAATGCGGGTGGCGTTGAACGTGAGGCTCTGAAGACATTGGACCTGAATCAGTAGGAAACAGACGCCATTGAAGGCTTTTGTGCCTGGGAAAGACGATAGAAAACATGTTTAATGAATCTACATCTGATGGTGGTTTATGGACTATAACAAAGAGGAAAAAGTAACAATTAAAAAATAATTTAAAAAGCCACCAAGCGAATGAGAGCTCTCTTAGGGGCGTCCCTTTGAGGAACTGAAAGTGAATGAAGAAGAAAGGAAGCGGCAACTGCAAAGGTAGGTCAGCAAGATGGGCAGGTACTGGCACCTGAGAGTAAGGCAGCAGGGGTGGGGGAGGAGGGCATGGGAGGGAGTGCAGTGTAGAAAACTGAGATTTTTAATCCTAGAACTGGAGAATAATGATGGTTCTATTTCTAAAAAAGAAAACTCAAAATAAATCACGATGGGGAGGAAATCACAGAGGTTCTGCACATGACAGGTCTACTCAAGTCCTATTTCTGCCTCTGCTATGGAAACTTCACTGAGGCTCTACCATCTCTGGGTCTCATTTTCCCCATCTATAAAATGTGTTTGCAGTAGGGTATATATATATACATATATATTTAAAATGTTCAGATTAAAATTCTATAATTTTACTTAGTTTACACATTAGTGTTGGTGTCCTTTCTTCAGGAACTCTATCCCATATATTCATAAGTAACACATAAGTGCTACTTTATGGGCAATGATGCTAATCTTCTACCTGCACATCTTACCTTAGGAAGGGTTATTTTTTAAAACATGGTAAGAAGCAGAGAATAGTGGAATAATACTATAAATTATTTGAGAACCAAGGAAAGGTTATTTAAAAAATATATATATATGTCCCTTGTATTCCCCTTCAAATTCCAGAGCAGGAGATCAAGTCAAAGAATTTTAATGTGGATTTCAGTTCTCTATATAAATCGTCCTGTCATCTTGGCACCGCAGCTGCGTTTCCTCATATTAGCTGGAGAAGATCATGAATAAATTTGCAGCAGACTGCACATGGGATTACGTGTACATGAAATAATTCTTATTGGCAGTGGCTTTTACAATTCACTGCACAGAAAATCTAACATGAGGGCACACAATTTCATTTCTCACACTAGAGGGGAAACTGAGAGCCACAAACACATATGTTGAAGAGTCTCTGCTCCCCTGATCAATATAGCTTCTCTGCAGACCTGTTGTGATCTAACACCAGAAGTGCACAGCAATGTTGGCCATGATCTTTCAGTGAAGTCCCTTGAATCTCAGATAAAATCATGGTACTTCAATCTGGTAATCAAGGTCTGCCACTCTCTGACTCTAATTCAAGCCTTATCCCTAGTTTGGAATGTTGCTGTACAAGAATGATGAACACGTGATGCCTGTGTTGACCACTGTCCCATGCCCACGGAAGGCACCATCACTTGGTTGTGGCATTTTTTTTTTTCACACTATGTAGTAACATATCTTCTGAAACCTTCTCAGTACCATGTTCCAGGAAGTGACTTGGACGACTGATCAGAGTGGGCATCAGGTTTAAATACATCTGCTGTTCTTGGTGGCTTCTTTCTCCCCTTACTTTCCAATCCTTGTGGCTAAGACCCCTGAACTTCCATGTCTAGTTCAGGCTTATCCCAGGGTCTGAGTCAACTTTCCCAGTAGGAATAAATGTTTAGGGAACCTCGGGCTAGTATTTTAGAGGCCCAGAAACAAGCTGTCCTCTTTACTGGCACCACTCTGATCTTACGTCTTAGTCCTGTTCACTGGGCTTTTGACGTATTCTTTGGGATCCTTAGTACACGGCACCATATCTGAGTTTATACCTTGGTCACTCACTGAGGATACATCTTTTCTTTGGGATTTGGGGGTTCCCTTTCTCTTAATAGTCTCTTCAGATGCCAGAGTCCTTTCCCTTTGTGCCAACTGCTTGCACAGCTGCCTACTTCCTGGAATATTAGTTTTCCCACTCTCGGCTTCTTCCGGGACTCATACTTTAGGCCAGCCTTGGACGTGGGCATCACCTCCTGCCAAACTACCTGACACTCCACCTGGCAGTTCAAGTCTCTCTGTGAAAATTGGATAATACTTAACACTTGTGTGGTATTTCTCAATTGGCAAAATTTTCTCTCTTCCCACGGATTATATCACACTGTACCTCACTGAGCCCAATTTTAATACAATTCTACACGAATCCTTCATTTCAGTCAAATTGACCTCTGAGTGTGTTTGATGATTTCTCCCTCCTCTGTAGACTTCCTCAGAACATTCTCCCAACCCTAAATATCCTCCCCAGTCCTCCACAAATATTCAGCTCAGAGCTACCCTAAAGCTCCTCAGCTTCCTTGAAATTTGCTTCTGAGATCCAGTACCGCAATTAGTTTCGTGGCTTAATAATGCCTGGGATTTTGTCTCACAGAATCATAATTTCCCAGGTTTTGGGGGCATACCGAAGGCCAAGTAGTTCAAATACCACCCTGGTGTGATATATGAGCTTCTCCACAGTCTCCACCAAGTGTATACCCAGTCCATACTTGAGCATGCCAGCGACAAGGAACTTGCTACCTCTTACATCTTTGTAAATATTTAACCATCAAATAATCTACTTCTCAGTTACCTTATACTTACTTTCAGAGCCCTAACTTTACCCATGGTGAAACATACCTAAATATCCAATAACAGCACCACAAAATGATAGTGCCTTAAATGTTTAAGACAAGTCTTACGTGTTCACCAGTCTCTAGGCTTAATACTCCAAGACTTCAGTTATTTCTAATATTATGAAGTTTCTAGTTACCTCATAATTCCAGACCTGCCTCATATAACTCTTTTTTTTTTTTTTTTTTTGTCTTCAGAGAGACTGAATGCAGATCGGTTCCATTTTTCACTGTGTTTTCCACAGTGATCATCCTCCTTTCTTGGGATGAAGGAGATACATATTGTAGAGTTGTTGATTAAAAATGACTAATGAGGATTTATAAATCATAGGCTAGTGTAGTATGTGTTCTATATGTGCATGTTCTATAGGAAGATTGTTTAAATGAGACTTATGGCTGCACTTAGCCCGCCTGAATCTAGTGCACCAAGACTTTTGAAAAATATTAGTGCATTTATATAAAACATAAGGATGGGCAACTTATCACCCACTTGTTCTTGTCCTTCGCTTATTTACAACTGTTTTATGGGTGCTTAATCCATGTCTGGAACTATTCTAGATGCTGTAGATACAGGGATGAACAAGGCAGGTAAGTTCCCTACAATCCTGAGGCCACAAACAGGAGAAAACACGTGGTCTGGATGGTAGCAGGTTACCTGTGCCTGACATATGTCCTTCCAGAGTTCCTGTTAAGATATACAGACACACAGAAATGCAAAATAGATAGGCCACATATGATAGATAAAGTGTGAGTGAGAAAGCAGAGGTCAGTCAAGGCCGAATTTCCACGGACTGTACTTCTGGTGAGTGAAGATGGATTAAGAATCACATTATTGATGAATGTGACCAACGTTCTGGCCTTTGAACAAAACAGAACACATAACCTGGATAAAGTTTTTGGCTTTTCTATTAACTATAATGGTAAATAATATTATTTTATAATAAGAAGATATTGAGCCCTAGTTATATGGAAATAAACCTGAGTTTTAAATGTTTCACTTATGAAATGTCTCACATAAAACTCAGTATAGCTGATGTTATGGAGGCATGTTCAACAGCAGAAACCAATTCTGTGGTCTGGTTTATTTTTTTAACAATAAAAACTACTACCACTATACTACTTATAAAACATTATACTAACAAATGTAACCTATCAGGTTCCCAATTTAGCCATTAATAGTTTGGCTTAATAGAATAATACTAAAAGAGGCAAAATCGAAGACATTCAGGTAAGAAAGGCAAAAACGATCTTGCTGTTTTTCTCGGTCTTCAAAGTAGCCTCACTGGGAGGTAGGTTAATTTGCAAGGTTATCCACTTCCGTGTCCACGTTGTGTGGATAGAGAATGATTCTCATGGTTGGTGTTGAGATATTTCTTGTTGCCAGTGGAGAACAGGCCTGGGCCAGGACAGAGGGCTCACGTAGAGGATTCCTGGGGAGCTTCGTCCTCACCTTTCAGAAGAGGGAAAGCACGGGCTGCAGTCTTCTCAGGAGGTGACTGGAGTGATGTTATAGTCTAACGGTCTGTGCTTCCCTCGTTGGGGCCACCTGCCTCTTTGGTCAGATTCAACTCAGTGTTGGTTTCTGAGACTCGGCCCCTCTTGGTGCCTTGGTCATTGGCTATTGCATGCTGAGTCACCTATTCCCAGTTACAGTTCCTCCTTCTGGGACAGCCCCCACTCCTGGGCCAGTTCTCGAGCGCTCAGATAGCTTCCTTTGACAATGTCTTCTTTCTTGTTGGCACTTTCCTTCAAGGCTTTTCCCTCCCCCATGTCTGGGGCCACCTGCTGGCCTCTCCTTGAAAGTTTCATCAGGCCTGCTTTTCCCCACAGAGCTTGTTGTTGTAAAGGAATGTCCTCTTCTAGAGAAAAGAGTCGACCCAAGGGGAGATTTTGAAAACCGGTGGACCTGGTTTCTTGGTTGCCAAGAGACTAGCTCCTCTACTGCAAGTTAGCAAATAGGAACCTGGAAGGCTCCCCCCTGCAAAGGGTGGCTGGTTCTCCACCAGGAAGAATGAAGAACGGTCCCTGCTCCCTCATGCCTTCCTGTGTCCCAGAGGACTTTCATGTGAAGAAGAGAAACTTGTCAATGATGTTTGTTCCTAAAAACAAACTGTTTAAATATGAATGCAAACCACTTTTTGTACAATTTTAATATAAACAGTCTTTTCCAGGAATGCTACTATACGTCAACTGAGGGAGGGTTTCTTTCCCCCGAACTTTCCCAGGAATTATTCATCATTTTAGAAAATCCCATGATGCTGTCCGTGGCATTTACATCACCACCAGGAAACATCTAAATCAGTCTGCATTTTTATCTACCACAGTCATGGAGTGTCTATACATAGGGGAACGGATCTGACTAATATTTTTTACAGTAGTTGCCTGAGTTGAGCCTTAGGTATTTGAATCGTCAGCTGGATTAGTTTAATCTTTTGCTCTTCTCTCGGCAAAAGATTGTTTCTATTTTTTTAATGGTAATCTCTATCCTTGAGCTTCTATGATGTCCAGGCATCAAACTATATTCCATATATTATCTCATTTAATCCTCACCCTACAGTAAACCCAGTGGTAGGTAGCTTCATCTTCATTTTAGTGAAGAGTTCATTGAGCCTGTACCTTAAATGGTGATTAGTGGTCAAGACTAAAGCCAAGTTCTTCTGACTCAAAGGCCCTGTCTCTCTACCACACAAACTCCTCCCTTTTCAAGGTGTAGCATCTCAATCCAAACAGATGTCTGCTTGGCAAAATTTCTTGCAGAAGCACACAGTGAAATGACATATTTTGAGCACCATGAGAGCAACATTTGGAAGCAGAATCCATGACAGCACTGTAGCAACCCCCCTGAGAAAGTCCTCTGCTTAGTGATGATGCTGTCACGTGACTACATGCATCTCAAGTGACATTTCCCACCTCACTGAATGGTCACAAGGCCACAGTTGGGCCAGGCCAGAGGGGATCTCTGTGGAAAGTCTCATAGGAGCCAAAAGACTCACCTCCTTTATTTAGGAGGAATTTAATTAGTTAAATTCTTCTCCTCAAAATAAGAAGTGCTTATTATTTGAGGAAGAAAAATTAGAATCGTATCATTATAATTAGTGGTTCAGAGAACTCCAAACCTCTCATTAGGACCACAAAAAATTTCCCATTTAAATATTCTGTTTCATCTTTATTTTTCCAGGATGGTAAAAGGATTCACAAAGTAAAGCTTTAGTACACTTTGATAGTATTAATATTGAGAAGTGGAAAAATTAGACCAGAAACCTTCCACTTCTCCAAAAGCCGATATGAAGTGACAGGAAAGAACAGGAAGTTGCAACCTGCACTTTCGCCAACGCAGAGCATGGGTTTCATTCAGCCACAAATCCCACTCTGTATGCAAATGGAATGTTTGCTAAAGTTTGTGCCAAATTTATCTTTTTCTTAAAAAAAAATATTTTCTCTACCCTTTTTGGCTATCAGTTTTTAAAAAAGAATATTTTAATCATCAATGATTTAAAATCTATGCTTGTATTTGATTCATAACCATATTCTGGCATTGCCATGTGTTGGGTATTCAGATGACTAACTAGCTTGCAAAACTATTAGATCATTTATACAAATGTGATTTTAATTCAGTACTGGTTAATGGGCCACAAAAATAAAGGGTGAGCCAACAACAAAACGAACACGGTTTATTGCCTGAAAGAATGCCTGGGGACCACGGCTGCTTGATAAGTTAATAATAGCAAAGCATTAACTTCCCCCAAGCCTTTGTCATCTGTGAAAGTGAGATCATGTAATACCCGTTTATAAAAGCACACTTTAAATATATAATTTAAAGAGAAAAAATATAGAATGCAGGGAAATTGGGTGATTTCCTGCTTGAACAATGAATCTGAAGTTCAGGTGTGCGTCTATCACATGCAGAACACTCCTCTCACCAGCGTCCTGCTGGGGCATTCACTCCATTTCCATCTTATAGAAGAATACTGGCTGGAGATGGATTTTTGGTCAGACGTATTGGCCATAAAATATAAGAAAGGACAATAAGAGCTTTTCCATGTTTTAAGGACACTATATGCACACTTGCAATGAAACTAGTTTAATTTTCTGTTTTACATCAACAGGATTTTCCCGAGTATGCCCGCAAAATGTAGCTCAATGGGATCTACTCAAAACTCCTACTGAACTGACCTCGGTGTTTCTGGTGGAGACCAAACTACTGGGGGGGATGAGGGTGCCTCCTCTTCCTCTAAAACAGATAAAACGAAAAGTTTTGTTTTGAGAAGCAGAACATTTTAGAATAAGTGGAGAAACAAAATAAATGATACTACTGTTTCAATTTTCCTAGCAACATTATTTAAGTAGCATTTGATGGAGACCAGAGGCAAAGAATACTGTGGCTAAATGTGAAATTTGGAAATTAGGAACTGAGGGGGTGGGTCCTGGAAGGGGAAATTTCTACAACATCAGCCATGATTTGGAGCAGGAGGTACATCCCAGGAGGCAGAGCCGGGCTAAGCAAGAAATGCAAAGGCAGTGTCAATTATCTCCTTGGGAGAGAAGAAGAAAGGGTGAATGAAAAAGAACATAGAAAAATCTATAAGAGGAGTCAGTTGGTTGTACCAACAACATAGGTGGAAATGGACATGGCAGGCTAGCCGGTAGTTTGATTTCAGCATCAGCTTTGGTAATAAACATACTTCATTAACATATGTGTCCACTCACCGTCCATTGAAACCAGAGAGTGGAAAAGATCTTTAAGAATGTGTTTGCTGAAAACTGTTCACACTGTGTTGAAAATGCCCTCCAGTCGGGGCAAATCAAATTAGAGTACGGAACACAACTTCTGACCTCCTTGAAAAGTTTTCATTGTCCTTTCTTTGCTAAAATAAAAGTATTATATGCCAAGAACGGAAAGTCTAAATAGTTCGGTTTCTAAGTTTATTTAAAAGTTGTTTCTATAGAGGCTAGCCTCTATCTGAACTTCCTAGGCACAGATTTGATGCTCTAGATAAAATTGAACGGCCTGCACTCACTTTTTTTCTGAAACTGATGTAGATTTTGAAAGTGGAAAAAAGAATATGAGGGATCCATCAGGTACCGAAGCAACTGCTTTTTCTGAGATGGAAATTAAGATGCAGGTCAAAACTTTGAAGAGAAAGGTCATATAGAAATGGACAGGAACAGCAACCAGATGCCAGGTATTCTTCTTAAAATGTTCTTAGAAAATTGCCCTTAAATTGGGTTCAGGTAGAAAAAATGAAGACACGTGAGTCAGTACTGATATTTCATCTATGTGAGACTATGATATTTCAGAATTTTTAACATTTCATACCAACATGAATAAGTGAAACCGTTTAGATAAACATAATTTATTTTATTTTATTTTATTTTATTTTACGTGGCTGGGCCACAATTCCAATATATTTGGTGGAACATTATTTTGGATGTTTCTGTGGTGTTTTTAGGATGAGATTAACAGTTAACATTGTACTTTTTAAAATACATTTTAAATTAATTAATTTATTTTTTAAATTTAATAATTTTGGCTGTGTTGGGTCTTGTTGCTGCACGTGGACTTTCTCTAGTTGCGGCGAGCGGGGGCTACTCTTTGTTGTGGTGCTTGGGCTTCTCATTGCAGTGGCTTCTCTTGTTGCAGAGCATGGGCTCTAGGTGCATGCAGGCTTCAGTAGTTGCAGAATGTGGGCTCAGTAGTTGTGGTTCGTGGGCTCAGGAGCACGGGCTTAGTTGCTCCATGGCATGTGGGATCTTTCTGAACCAGGGCTTGAACCCGTGTCCCCTGCATTGGCAGGCAGATTCTTAACCACTGTGCCACCAGGGAAGTCCCAAGATAAACATAATCTTTGATAAAAAATGATTGAATGGAATGCAGCTAAGCTGCCTGTCCTCAGGAACTGTACTTTCTACAACTTTGCCTGAGCTCCAGTGAGGGAGGCCTGGGGCTGTCCTGTTTCGCTGACTTTCACAAAATAAATAGCCATGTGGCTGACAGGGTCGTAGTGCTTTGGCTGGCTGAGTGTCAGGCCTGAGCCTCTGAGGTGGGAGAGCCGAGTTCAGGATATTGGACCACCAGAGACCTCCCAGCCCCGTGTAATATCAATCAGCTAGAGCTCTCCCAGAGATCTCCATCTCAGTGTTAAGACCCAGCTCCACTCAATGACCAGCAAGCTACCGTGCTGGACACCCTATGCCAAACAACTAACAAAGCAGGAACACAACCCCACCCATTAGCAGAGAGACTGCCTAAAATCATAATAAGTTCACAGACACCCCAAAACACACCACTGGATGCGGTCCTGCCCAGAAGAAAGACAAGACCCAGCCTCATCCACCAGAACACAGGCACCAGGCCCCTCCACCAGGAAGCCTACACAACCCACTGAACCAACTTTATCCACTGGGGGCAAACGCCAAAAACAATGGGAAGTACAAACCAGCAGCCTGAGAAAAGGAGACCCCAAACACAGTTAAGTTAAGCAAAATGAGAAGGCAGAGAACTACGCAGCAGATGAAGGAGAAATGTAAAAACCTACCAGACCAAACAAATGAAAAAGAAATAGGCAGTCTACCCGAAAAAGAATTCAGAGTAACGATAGAAACGATGATCCAAAATCTTGGAAATAGAATGGAGAAAATACAAGAAACGTTTAACAAAGACCTAGAAGAAGTAAAGAGCAAACAAACAATGATGAACAACACAATAAATGAAATTTAAAATTCTCTAGAAGGAACCAATAGCAGAATAACTGAGGCAGAAGAACGGATAAGTGACCTGGATGCTAAAATAGTGCAAATAACTACCACAGAGCAGAATAAAGAAAAAAGAATGAAAAGAATTGAGGACAGTCTCAGAGACCTCTGGGATAACATTAATAGCACCAACATTTGAATTATAGGGGTCCCAGAAGAAGAAGAGAAAAAGAAAGGAACTGAGAAAATATTTGAAGAGATTATAGTTGAAAACTTCCCTAATATGGGAAAGGAAAGAGTCAATCAAGCCCATGAAGTACAGAGGGTCCCATACAGGATAATTCCAAGAAGAAGGATGCCAAGACACATATTAATCAAACTATCAAAAATTAAATACAAAGAAAAAATATTAAAAGCAGCAAGGGAAAAACAACAAATAACATACAAGGCAATCCCCATAAAGTTAACAGCTGATCTTTCAGCAGAAACTCTGAAAGCCAGAAAAGAGTGGCAGGACATATTTAAAGTGATGAAAGGGAAAAAACTACAACCAAGATTACTCTACCCAGCAAGGATCTCATTCACATTCAATGGCGAAATTAAAACCTTTACAGACAAGCAAAAGCTAAGGGAATTCAGCACCACCAAACCAGCTTTACAACAAATGCTGAAGGAACTTCTCTAGGCAGGAAACACAAGAGAAGGAAAAGACCTACAAAAACAAACCCAAAACAATTAAGAAAATGGTAATAGGAACATACATATTGATAACTACCTTAAATGTAAATGGATGAAATGCTCCAACCAAAAGACATTAACTGGCTGGCTGAATGGACACAAAAACAAGACCTGTATATATGCTGTCTACAAGAGACCCACTTCAAACCTAGGGACACATACAGACTGAAAATGAGGGGGTGGAAAAAGATATTCCAAGGAAATGGAAATCAAAAGAAAGCTGGAGTAGCAATTCTCATATCAGACAAAACAGACTTTAAAATAAAGACTATTACAAGAGACAAAGAAGCACACTACATAATGACCAAGGGATCAATCCAAGAAGAAGATATAACAATTGTAAATATTTAGGCACCCAACATAGGAGCACCTCAATACATAAGGCAAATGCTAACAGCCATAAAAGGGGAAATCAATAGTAACACAATCATAGTAGGGAACTTTAACACCCCACTTTCACCAATGGACAGATCATCCAAAATGAAAATAGATAAGGAAACACAAGCTTTAAATGATACATTAATCAAGATGGACTTAATTGATATTTATAGGACATTCCATCCAAAAACAACAGAATACACTTTCTTCTCAAGTGCTCATGGAACATTCTCCAGGATAGATCACATCTTGGGTCACAAATCAAGCCTTGGTAAATTTAAGAAAATTGAAATTGTATCAAGTATCTTTTCCAATCACAACACTATGAGACTAGATATCAATTACAGGGAAGAAATCTGGAAAAAATACAAATACATGGAGGCTAAACAATACACTACTGAAAAACCAAGAGATCACTGAAGAAATCAAAGGGGAAATCAAAAAATACCTAGAAACAAATGACAATGAAAACAAGATGACCCAAAATCTATGGGATGCAGCAAAAGCAGTTCTAAGTAGGGAGTTTATAGCTATACAAGCCTACCTCAAGACACAAGAAAAATCTCACATAAACAACCTAAACTTACACCTAAAGCAATTAGAGAAAGAATAACAAAAAACCCTCAAAGTTAGCAGAAGGAAATAAATCATAAAGATCACATCAGAAATAAATGAAAAAAATGAAGGAAACAATAGCAAAGATCAATAAAACTAAAAGCTGGTTCTTTGAGAAGATAAACAAAATTGATAAACCATTAGCCAGACTCATCAGGAAAAAATGGGAAAATAAATCAACAGAATTAAAAATGAAAAGGAAGAGAGATTGGGTCAAGATGGCAGAGTAGAAGGACATGCCCTCACTCCCTCTTTCAAGAACACGAGAATCATAACTAACTGCTGAGCAATCATTGACAGGAAGACACTGGAACTCACCAAAAAGGATACCCCACATCCAGAGACAAAGGAGAAGCCACAATGAGATGGTAGGAGGGGTGTAATCACAATAAAATCAAATTCCATAACTGCTGGGTGGGTGACTCAGAAACTGGAGAACACTTATACCACAGAAGTCCACCCACTGGAGTGAAGGTTTTGAGCCCCACGCCAGGCTTCTGAACCTGGAGGTCCAGCAACAGGAGGAGGAATTCCTAGAGAATCAGACTTTGAAGGCTAGTGGGAATTGATTGCAGGACTTCAACAGGACTGGGGGAAACAGAGACTCCACTCTTGGAGGGCACACACAAAGTAGTGTGAGCACTGGGATCAAGGGGAAGGAGCAGTGATGCCATAGGATACTGAACCAGACCTACCTGCTAGTGTTGGAGGGTCTCCTGCAGAGGCAGAGAGTGGCTGTGCCTTACCATGAGGACAGGATGCTGGCAGAAGAAGTTCTGGGAAGTACTCCTTGGTGTGAGCCTTCCCAGATTCCACCTTTAGCCCCACCAAAGAGCCCGGGTAGGCTCCAGTGTTGGGCCGCCTCAGGCCAAACAACCAACAGGGAGGGAACCCAGCCCCACCCATCAGCAGACAAGTGGGTTAAAGTTTTATTGAGCTCTGCCCATCAGAGCAACAGCCAGCTCTACCCACCACCAGTCCCTCCCATCAGGAAACTTCCACAAGCCTCTTAGATAGCCTCATCCATCAGAGGGCAGACAGCAGAAGCAAGAACTACAATCCTGCAGCCTGTGGAACAAAAACCACATTCACAGAAAAATAGACAAGATGAAAAGGCAGAGGGCTATGTACCAGATGAAGGAACAAGATAAAACCCCAGAAAAACAGCTAAATGAAGTGGAGATAGGCAACCTTCCAGAAAAAGAATTCAGAATAATGATAGTGAAGATGATCCAGGACCTCAGAAAAAGAATGGAGACAAAGATCGAGAAGATGCAAGAAATGTTTAACCAAGATCTAGAAGAATTAAAGAACAAACAGAGAAGAACAATACAATAACTGAAATGAAAAATACACTAGAAGGAATCAATAGCAGAATAACTGAAGCAGAAGAACGGATAAGTGACCTGGAAGACAGAAGGGTGGAATTCACTGCTGTGGAACAGAATAAAGAAAAAATAATGAAAAGAAATGAAGACAGCCTAAGAGACGTATGGGACAACATTAAACAAAACAACGTTCACATTATAGGGGTCCCAGAAGGAGAAGAGAGAGAGAAAGGACCTGAGGAAATAGTTGAAGAGATTATAGTCAGAAACTTCCCTAACATGGGAAAGGAAATAGCCACCCAAGTCCAGGAAGTGCAGCAAGTCCCATACAGGATAAACCCAAGGAGAAACATGCTGAGACACATAGTAATCAAATTGGCAAAAATTAAAGACAAAAAAAATTATTGAAAGCAGCAAGGGAAAAACGACAAATAACATACAAGGGAACGCCCATAAGGTTAACAGCTGATTTCTTAGCAGAAACTCTACAAGCCAGAAGGGAGTGGCATAACATACTTAAAGTGATGAAAGGGAAGAACCTACAACCAAGATTACTCTACCCGGCAAGGATCTCATTCAGATTTGACAGAGAAAACAAAAGCTTTACAGACAAGCAAAAGCTAAGAGAATTCAGCACCACCAAACCAGCTCTACAACAAACGCTGAAGGAACTTCTCTAAGTGGGAAACACAAGAGAAGAAAAGGACCTACAAAAACAAACCCAAAACAATTAAGAAAATGATAATAGGAACATACACATCGATAATTACCTTAAATGTGAATGGATTAAATGCTCCAACCAAAAGACATTGATTGGCTGAATGGATACAAAAACAAGACCTGTATATATGCTGTCTACAAGAGACCCACTTCAGACCTAGGGACACACAGAGACTGAAAGTGAAGGGATGAAAAAAGATATTCCATGCAAATGGAAATCAAAAGAAAGCTGGAGTAGCAATTCTCATATCAGAAAAAACAGACTTTAAAATAAAGACTATTACAAGAGACAAAGAAGCACACTACATAATGATCAAGGGATCAATCCAAGAAGAAGATATAACAATTGTAAATATTTAGGCACCCAACATAGGAGCATCTAAATACATAAAGCAAATGCTAACAGCCATAAAAGGGGAAATCGACAGTAACACAATCATAGTAGGGAACTTTAACACCCCACTTTCACCAATGGACAGATCATCCAAAATGAAAATAGATAAGGAAACACAAGCTTTAAATGATACATTAATCAAGATGGACTTAATTGATATTTATAGGACATTCCATCCAAAAACAGCAGATTACACTATCTTCTCAGGTGTGCATGGAACATTCTCTAGGAAAGATCACATCTTGGGTCACAAATCAAGCCTCAGTAAATTTAAGAAAATTGAAATCATATCAAGCATCTTTTCTGACCACAATGCTATGAGATTAGAAATCAATTACATGGAAAAAAACATAAGAAACACAAACACATGGAGGCTAAACAATACGTTACTAAATAACCAAGCGATCACTGAAGAAATCAAAGAGGAAATCAAAAAATACCTAGAGACAAATGACAATGAAAACACGATGATCCAAAACCTATGGGATGCAGCAAAAGCAGTTCTAAGAGGGAAGTTTATAGCTATCCAAGCCTACCTCAAGAAACAAGGCAAATCTCAAATAAACAATCTAACCTTACACGTGAAGGAACTAGAGAAAGAAGAATAAACAAAACCCAAAGTTAGCAGAAGGAAAGAAATCATAAAGATCAGAGCAGCAATAAATGAAATAGAAACGAAGAAAACAATAGCAAAGATCAATAAAACTAAAAACTGGTTCGTTGAGGAGATAAAGAAAATTGATAACCCTTTAGGCAGACTCATTAACAAAAAGGGGGAGAGGACTCAAATCAATAAAATTAGAAATGAAAAAGGGGAAGTTACAACAGACACCGCAGAAATACAAAGCATCCTAAGAGACTATTACAAGAAACGCGATGCCAATAAAATGGACAACCTGGAAGAAATAGACAAATTCTTAGAAAGGTATAACCTTCCAAGACTGAACCAGGAAGAAATAGAAAATATGAACAGACCAATCACAAGTAATGAAATTGAAACTGTGATTAAAAATCTTCCAACAAACAAAAGTCCAGGACCAGATGGCTTCACAGGTGAATTCTATCAAACATTTAGAGAAAAGCTAATACCCATACTTCTCAAACTGTTCCAAAAAATTGCAGAGGAAGGAAAACTCTCAAACTCATTCCATGAGGCCACCATCACCCTGATACCAAAACCAGACAAAGATAACAGAAAAAAAGTAAATTACAGACCAATATCACTGATGAATATAGATGCAAAAATCCTCACAAAATAATAGCAAACAGAATCCAATAACACATTAAAAGGATCATACACCATGATCAAGTGAGATTTATCCCAGAGATGCAAGGATTCTTCAATATATGTAAATCAATCAATGTGATACACCATATTAACATATTGAAGAATAAAAACCATATGATCATCTCAATAGATGCAGAAAAAGCTTTTGACAAAATTCAACACCCATTTATGATAAAACCTCTCCAGAAAGTGGGCATAGAGAAAACCTACTTCAACATAATAAAGGCCATATACGACAAACCCACAGCAAACATCATTCTCAGTGGTGAAAAACTGAAAGCATTTCCTCTAAGATCAGGAACAAGACAAGGATGTCCACTCTCACCACTAGTATTCAACATAGTTTTGGAAGTCCGAGCTATGGCAATCAGAGAAGAAAAAGAAATAAAAGGAATACAAATTGGAAAATAAGAAGTAAAACTGTCACTGATTGCAGATGACATGATACTATACACAGAGAATCCTAAAGATGTCACCAGAAAACTACTAGAGCTAATCAATGAATTTGGTAAAGTAGCAGGATACAAAAGTAATGCACAGAAATCTCTTGCATTCCTATACACTAATGATGAAAAATCTGAAAGAGAAATTAAGGAAACTCTCCCATTTACCATTGCAACAAAAAGAATAAAATACCTAGGAATAAACCTACCTAGGGAGATGAAAGACCTGTATGCCGAAAACTACAAGACACTGATGAAAGATATTAAAGATGATACCAAAAGATGGAGAGATATACCATGTTCTTGGATTGGAAGAATCAATATTGTGAAAATGACTATACTACCCAAAGCAATCTACAGATTCAATGCAATCCCTATCAAATTACCAATGACATTTTTTACAGAACTAGAACAAAAATCTTAAAATTTGTATGGAGACACAAAAGACCCTGAATAGCCAAAGCAGTCTTGAGGGAAAAAAACGGAGCTGGAGGAATCAGACTCCCTGACTTCAGACTATACTACAAAGCTACAGTAATCAAGACAATATGGTACTGGCACAAAAACGGAAATATAGATCAATGGAACAAGATAGAAAGCCCAGAGATAAACCCACACACCTATGGTCAACTAATCTATGACAAAGGAGGCAAGGATATACAATGGAGAAAAGACAGTCTCTTCAATAAGTGGTGCTGGGAAAACTGGACAGCTACATGTACAAGAATGAAATTAGAACACTCCCTAACACCGTACACAAAAATAAACTCAAAATGGATTTGAGACCTAAATGTAAGACCTGACACTATAAAACTCTTAGAGGAAAACATAAATCACAGCAAGATATTTTTTGATCCACTCCTAGAGTAATGGAAATAAAAACAAAAATAAACAAATGGGACCTAATGAAACTTCAAAGCTCTTGCACAGCAAAGGAAACCATAAACAAGATGAAAAGACAACCCTCAGAATGGGAGAAAATATTTGCAAACGAAGCAACGGACAAAGGATTAATCTCCAAAATATATAAACAGCTCATGCAGCTCAATATTAAAAAAACAAACAACCCAATCCAAAAATGGGCTGAAGACCTAAACAGACATTTCTCCAAAGAAGACAAACAGATGGCCCAGAAGCACACGAAAGGATGCTCAACATCACTAATCATTAGAGAAATGCAAATCAAAAGTACAATGAGGTATCACCTCACACCAGTCAGTATCGCCATCATCAAAAAATCTACAAACAGGGACTTCCCTGGTGGTGCAGTGGTTGAGAATTCGCCTGCCAGTGCAGGGGATGCGGGTTCGATCCCTGGTCTGGGAGGATCCCACATGCTGCGGAGTAGCTGAGCCCGTGTGCCACGACTGCTGAGGTCCGCGCGCTTGGAGCCCGTGCTCTGCAACGGGGGAAGCCACCGCAATGAGAAGCCTTCGTATAGCAACAAAGACCCAATGCAGCCAAAACCAAATAAATTTTTTAAAAAATCTACAAACAATAAATGCTGGAGAGGGTGTGGAGAAAAGGGAACCCTCTTGCACAGTTGGTGGGAATGTAAATTGATACAGCCACTATAGAGAACAGTATGGAGTTTCCTTAAAAATCTAAAAATAGAACTACCATACGATCCAGCAATCCCACTACTGGGCATATACCCTGAGAAAACCATAATTCAAGAAGAGTCATGTACCAAAATGTTCATTGCAGCTCTATTTACAATAGCCAGGACATGGAAGCAACCTAAGTGTCCATCAACAGATGAATGGATAAAGATGTGGCACATTTATACAATAGAATATTATTCAGCCATAAAAAGAAACAAAATTGAGTTATTTGTAGTGAGGTGGATGGACCTAGAGTCTGTCATACAGAGTGAAGTAAGTCAGAAAGAGAAAAGCAAATACCGTATGCTAACACATATATATGGAATATATAAAAAAAAAAGGTTCTGATGAACCTAGGGGCAGGACAGGAGTAAAGACGCAGACGTAGAGAATGGACTTGAGGACACGGGGAGGGGGAAGGGTAAGCAGGGACGAAGTGAGAGAGTGGCATGGACATATATACACTCCCAAATGTAAAATAGATAGCTAGTGGGAAGCAGCCGCATAGCACAGGGAGATCAGCTCTGTGCTTTGTGACCACCTCGAGGGGTGGGAGGGAGCCACAAGAGGGAGGAGATATGGGGCTATGTGTATACATATAGCTGATTCACTTTGTTATACAGCAGAAAGTAAAACAGCATTGCAAAGCAATTCTACTCCAATAAAGATGCTAAAAAAGAAATGACTGAATGACTTGGCTGTAGGAATGTTATCCTCCTCAACCCCCTTTTTTTTCAGAAGGAAGGAACTTGGTGGTTTGGGAAGCAACCTGTCTTGTCAAGAACCTGATTTGCTGGTGGTTGAGCAGGGATTGCAGAGTGAAGCCCAGGCTGCCCAGCGTTCCTGGGCCTCAGTCCTGATGCCGACACATGAGAGCAGCTTGGTCACAGTTCCTGGCAAGGCCCTCAAATTCCCCAAGCACCTGTTTCCTCATCTGCAAAACAGGGATTTATAATAATCCTTCATGTGCTTATTGTATCCAGTTGGTAATGCATGTGGCGGCACTTTCTAAACCTCTATAAATGCTATACCAATTACGTTATTATTCTCCCCATGATGTTACACGGTGTTCTCTGTGTACCTGATGAGAAAGCTGAGGCCTAGGGTTACAAATTCACAGGAGGTGATTCCAGAATTGGGTCTCAATTCCAGCGTATATGCTTTTCATTCTGCTGAAATTTTACTTCAAAATCACATTCTTGTCCTTCTGAGAAGTAGGATCAATTCCTTTTCCTTCTGTTTTGATGTTTCATTTCTCCTAACCCTGCAACCCCACGGTGCATCCTTACTGAATTCTATAGCATGTCTTTCACTAATAGAAGTAAACCCTAAAAAAAAGTTTCTACCGAGTCCTATATTTGAATATTGTTTCTGTACGTGTCAGCTTCCTCTTCATGAAAATCCTATCAAAGCTTGGCTGTGACACATGACAAAGACCCAGAGACTGGGCAAGCCAATTTTACACAGCATCTAGTGGAGCCCACCGCGAGGCAGGTGTGCAAAGGTTTAGCAATGCTCGTCATGGTTGTAACGGCCATAAAGATGGTCTCTCATCTATAGATCATAATCTAGTCCATGAAATGTCACAATATAAGGAAAAATCTTATTAATACCTAAAGAGCTATATCATAATGGAAGTAGTTCGAAGTTTCAGAAATCTTAGATGTCACATGTCACCTAGCATGGTTAATTGGATGGAAGCCCCAAAACACGCCTTTATTCTGCACCCCAGATACTCTGAAAGAAATAACAAGTATCACAGTGCATGCAGTACAGTATATCAAATATCCCTCAAATATATTTGTCTTCCTAAAATAGATTTGCCTGTCTTTTATGCCTTCATTTTAGTTACTAATAAACATCTTGAGAAAGATGGATCTCAAGTCAGGGGCATGTTGAACTTTTGAACTCCGTGATAGCCTCAGACAATTAAACAGCAGATGGCATCCTGATGTAAATCTGGGTTAGTCCCCAAATCCCCCGTTCCTTCAACATTTCAGTATCACAGTTGTGATGATCCGAGAGTAACTGTCGACTGCATCTGGCACATTTGAAACACGTGCCTAGTAACCCTAACAAAAAATGTTAAATTGCTTGGGTCTAGCTTGACATGTTTTTAGTGAACGCACAATCACCAGATTCTTTTCTAAATACTCACAGACAATCCACTGAAAAGAGTTAATTGTATATTTTGGCCACAATTCACAAAAGTCTATAGTTTCTGGAAATTCCAGAAGATTTGTACTATTTGCCATTATCCAGCCAAAAAAAAAAGAAAAACAAAACCCTCATAGAATCCATATATTTTTTTAAAATTATAAAGTTTTTCTGAGATTACACATGTTTATTGAACCCATTCAGATGTAATGCTCATGTACAGAGAGATTTGAATATGTTGAAACTGACTGGTTTTGTTTAAATATTCTTCGCAGCTGACTTGCGTTTTGTTTTTTCCTCATCAGAGCTGCCCTACCCTTTGCACTCTGGGACCGTCCTCAGAGTTGAAGGCACCAAAGCCATATGGGAATCGCACAGTTCAGCTTCTGGTCAACATGACATCATATTTCCCAAAGGCCCATGCCTTCTTTGTTCTTGTTGCTTCAAACAAACAAACAAAGAAAAAAAAAAACCTGTATGTTTTTCTAGCATTTCTCATGAACTTCGTTTGTCATGGGTTTGAGCCTTTCCTGACATTGTTCTTACAGGTTCGTTTCATGCTTTCCTCATGTGTCCATTTAATTTCACCTGTGTACATCCCACTTACAGAGGATAAACATGCTTTGAGTGATTCATCAGAAGCTGAGTCACAGATGAGTAAAATCAAGTGAACATAAGAAGGGAAAATTCTTACGGGATAGGCATAACTTTCCAGACTCCATTTCCAAATGTTTGCCATTTCCTCCTTCTTTCCGGAGTGATTCCTCAGGCGATGCTTGAGGAATCACTGGAAAAGTCTGTCACAGGAAGTCCCCAGTGTCCCCTGAAACACCTCCCCAACGTCAGTAGCTGTTGGAGTGTTTGCTTTAAAAAACTCCCAGTGTGGGGGCTTCCCTGATAGCGCAGTGGTTGAGAGTCCACCTGCCGATGCAGGGGACACGGGTTTGTGCCCTGGTCCGCGAGGATCCCACATGCCACGGAGCGGCTGGGCCCGTGAGCCGTGGCCGCTGAGCCTGCGCGTCCGGAGCCTGTGCTCTGCGATGGGAGAGGCCACAACAGTGAGAGGCCTGCGTACCGAAAAAACAAACAAACAAACAAACAAAACTCCCAGTGCTGCCCAGGAGAAGCTATATGAGCTGGGCCTTCATTCATATATTCATTCATTCACACATTTAACAAAGATTTTTTTTTTTTACACCTTTATTGGAGTATAATTGCTTTACAATGGTGTGTTAGTTTCTGCTTTATAACAAAGTGAATCAGCTATACATATACATATATCCCCATATCTACTCCCTCTTGTGTCTTCGTCCCACCCTCTTTATCCCACCCCTCTAGGTGGTCACAAAACACCGAGCTGATCTCCCTGTGCTATGTGGCTGCTTCCCACTAGCTATCTATTTTACATTTGGGAGTGTATATATGTCCATGCCACTCTCTCAGTTCGTCCCAGCTTACCCTTCCCCCTCCCCGTGTCCTCAAGTCCATTCTCTAGTAAGTCTGCATCTTTATTCCTGTCCTGCTGCTAGGTTCTTCAGAACCATTGTTCTTCTTTTTTTTTTTTAGATTCCATACATATGTGTTAGCATACAGTCTTTGCTTTTCTCTTTCTGACTTACTTAACTCTGTAATACAGTCTCTAGGACCATCCACCTCATTACAAATAACTCAATTTCATTTCTTTTTATTGCTGTAATATTTCTTTTCATGGTATAATATTACATCAGTAATATTCCATTGTATACATGTACCACATCTTCTTTATCCATTCATCTGTCGATGGACACTTAGGTTGCCTCCATGTCCTGGCTATTGTACATAGTGCTGCAATGAACATTGTGGTACATGTCTCTTTTTGAATTATGGTTTTCTCAGGGTATATGCCCAGTAGTGGGATTGCTGTGTCATATGGCAGTTCTATTTTTAGTTTTTTAAGGAAACTCCATACTGTTCTCCATCGTGGTTGTATCAATTTACATTCCCACCAACTGTGCAAGAGGGTTCCCTTTTCTCCACACCCTCTCCAGCATTTATTGTTTATAGACCTTTTATGATGGCCATTCTGACTGGTGTGAGGTGATACCTCACTGTAGTTTTGATTTGCATTCCTCTAATGATTAGTGATGTTGAACATCCTTTCATGTGTTTGTTGGCAATCTGTATATCTTCTTTGGAGAAATGTCTGTCTAGGTCTTCTGCCCATTTTTGGATTTGGTTGTTTGTTTTTTTGATATTGAGCTGCATGAGCTGCTTATATATTTTGGAGATTGTCAGTTGCTTCATTTGCAAATATTTTCTCCCATTCTGAGGGTTGTCTTTCCTCTTGTTTATGGTTTCCTTTGCTGTGCAAAAGCTTTTAAGCTTCATTAGGTCCCATTTGTTTCTTTTTTATTTTATTTCCATTTCTTTAGGAGGTGGGTCAATTGGATCTTGCTGTGATTTATGTCAAAGAGTGTTCTGCCTACGTTTTCCTCTAAGAGTTTGATAGTGTCTGGCCTTACATTTAGGTCTTTAAACTATTTTGAGTTTATTTTTGTGTATGGTGTTAGGAAGTGTTCTAATTTCATTCTTTTACATGTAGCTGTACAGTTTTCCTAGCACCACTTATTGAAGAGGCTGTCTTTTCTCCATTGTATATTCTTGCCTCTTTCACCAAAGATAAGGTGACTATATGTGCATGGGTTTATCTCTGGGCTTTCTATCTTGTTCCATTGATCTATATTTCTGTTTTTGTGCCAGTACCACATTGTCTTGATGACTGTAGCTTTGTAGTATATTCTGAAGTCCAGGAGCCTGATTCCTCCAGCTTCGTTTTTCTTTCTCAAGATTGCTTTGGCTATTCGAGGTCTTTTGTGCTTCCATACAAATGGTGAAATTTTTGTTCTAGTTCTGTGAAAAATGCCATTGGTAGTTTGATAGGGATTGCATTGAATCTACAGATTGCTTTGGGTAGTATAGTCGTTTTCACAATGTTGATTCTTCGAATCCAAGCACGTGGTATATCTCTCCATCTGTTTGTATCATCTTTAATTTCTTTCATCAGTTTCTTATAATTTTCTGCATACAGGTCTTTTGTCTCCTTAGGTAGGCTTATTCCTAGGTATTTTATTCTTTTTGTTGCTATGGTAAATGGGAGTGTTTCCTTAATTTCTCTTTCAGATTTTTCATCATTAGTGTATAGGAATACAAGAGCTTCCTGTGCATTACTTTTGTATCCTGCTACTTTAGCAAATTCATTGATTAGCTCTAGTAGTTTTCTGGTAGCATCTTTAAGATTCTCTATGTATAGTACCATGTCATCTGCAAAGAGTGACAGCCTTACTTCTTCTTTTCCAATTTGGATTGCTTTTATTTCTTTTTCTTCTCTGATTGCTGTGGGTAAAAATTCCAAAACTATGTTGAATAATACTGGTGAGCATGGAAAACCTTGTCTTGTTCCTGATCTTAGAAGAAATGGTTTCAGTTTTTCACCATTGAGGACGATGTTGGCTGTGGGTCTGTCATATATGGCCTTTATTATGTTGAGGTAAGTTCTCTCAATGCCTACTTTCTGGAGGACTTTTTTATCATAAATGGGTGTTGAATTTTGTAAAAAGCTTTTTCTGCATCTATTGAGATTATCATATGGTTTTTCCCCTTCAGTTTGTTAATATGGTTTATCACATTGATTGATTTGTGCATATTGAAGAATCCTTGCATTCCTGGGAGAAACCCCAGTTGATCATGGTGGATGATCCTTTTAATGTGCTGTTGGAGTCTGTTTGCTAGTATTTTGTTGAGAATTTTTGCATCTATGTTCATCAGTGATATTGGTCTGTCATTTTCTTTCTTTGTGACATTTTTGTCTGGTTTTGGTATCAGGGTGATGGTAGCCTCGTAGAATGACTTTGGGAGTGTTCCCCCCTCTGCTATATTTTGGAAGAGTTTGAGAAGGATAGGTGTTAGCTCTTCTCTAAATGTTTGATAGAATTCACCTGTGAAGCCATCTGGTCCTGGGCTTTTTTTTGTTGGAAGATTTTTAAACACATTTTCAATTTCAGTGCTTGTGATTGGTCTGTTTATATTTTGCATTTCTTCCTGGTTCAGTCTCAGAACGTTCTGCTTTTATAGGAATTTGTCCATTTCTTCAAGGTTGTCCATTTTATTGGCATATAGTTGCTTGTAGTAATTGCTCATGATCCTTTGTATTTCTGCAGTGTCAGTTGTTACTTCTTTTTCATTTTTAATTCTATTGATTTGAGTCTTTCCCCTTTTTTTCTTGATGAGTCTGGCTAATGGTTTATCAATTTTGTTGATCTTCTCAAAGAACCAGTTTTTAGTTTTATTGATCTTTGCTATTGTTTCCTTTATTTCTTTTTCATTTATTTCTGATGTGATCTTTATGATTTATTTCCTTCTGCTAACTTTGGGGTTTTTTTATTCTTCTTTCTCTAATTGCTTTTGGTGTAAGGTTAGATTGTTTATTTGAGATGTTTGTTTCTTGAGGTAGGATTGTATTGCTATAAACGTCCCTCTTAGAACTGCTTTTGCTGCATCACATTGGTTTTTGGTCATTGTGTTTTCACTGTCATGTGTTTCTAGGTATTTTTTGATTTCCTCTTTGATATCTTCAGTGATCTCTTAGTTATTTAGTAGTGTACTGTTTAGCCTCCATGTGTTTGTATTTTTTCCAGATTTTTCCCCTGTAATTGATATCTAGTCTCATAGTGTTGTGGTAAGAAAAGATACTTGATATGATTTCAATTTTCTTAAATTTACCAAGGCTTGATTTGTGACCCAAGATATGATCTATCCTGGAGAATGTTCCATGAGCACTTGAGAAGAAAGTGTATTCTGTTGTTTTTGCATGGAATGTCCTATAAATATCAATTAAGTCCATCTTGATTAATGTATCATTTAAAGCTTGTGTTTCCTTATCTATTTTCATTTGGGATGATCAGTCCATTGGTGAAAGTGGGGTGTTAAAGTCCCTTACTATGATTGTGTTACTGTCGTTTTCTCCTTTTACGGCCATTAGCATTTGCCTTATGTATTGAGGTGCTCCTATGTTGGGTGCATATATATTTATAATTGTTATATCTTCTTCTTGGATTGATTCCTTGATCATTACATAGTGCACTTCTTTGTCACTTGTAATAGTCTTTATTTTAAAGTCTATTTTTTCTGATATGAGAATTGCAACTTCAGCTTTCTTTTGATTTCCATTTGCTTGGAATATCTTTTTACATCCCCTCACTTTCAGTCTGTATGTGTCCCTAGGTCTGAAGTGGGTCTCTTGTAGACAGCATATATACAGGTCTTGTTTTTGTATCCATTCAGCCAGTCTGTGTCTTTTGGTGGGAGCATTTCATCCATTTACAGTTAAGGTAGTTATCAATATGTATGTTCCTATTACCATTTTCTTAATTGTTTGGGGGTCTTTTACTTCTCTTATGTTTCCTGCCTAGAGAAGTTCCTTTAGCATTTGTTGTAAAGCTGGTTTGGTGGTGCTGAATTCTCTTAGCTTTTGCTTGTCTGTAAAGGTTTAAATTTCTCCGTCAAATCTGAATGAGATCCTAGCTGGGTAGAGTAATCTTGGTTGTAGGTTTTTCCCTTTCATCACTTTAATTATGTCCTTCCACTCCCTTCTGGCTTGTAGAGTTTCTGCTGAAAGATCAGCTGTTAACTTTATGGCGATTGCCTTGTATGTTATTTGTTTGTTTTCCCTTGCTGCTTTTAATGTTTTTTCTTTGTATTTAGTTTTTGATAATTTGATTAATATGTGTCTTGGTATGTTTCTCCTTGGATTTTTCCTGTATGGGACTCTCTGTGCTTCCTGGGCTTGACTATTTCCTTTCCCATATTAGGGAGTTTTCAACTATAATCTCTTCAAATATTTTCTCAGTCCCTTTCTTTTTCTCTTCTTCTTCTGGGACCCCTATAATTTGAATGTTGGTGCGTTAAGTGTTGTCCCAGAGGTCTCTGAGACTGTCCTCAATTCTTTTCATTCTTTTTTCTTTATTCTGCTCTGTGGTAGTTATTTGCACTATTTTAACTTCCAGGTCACTTATCTGTTCTTCTGCCTCAGTTATTCTGCTATTGATTCCTTCCAGGGAATTTTTAATTTCATCTTTTGTGTTGCTTATCATTGTTTGTTTGCTGTTTAGTTCTTCTAGCTCCTTGTTAAACGTTTCTTGTATTTTCTCCATTCTATTTCCAGGATTTTGGATCATCTTTACTATCATTACTCTGAATTCTTTTTCAGGTAGACTGCCTATTTCCTCTTCATTTGTTAGGTCTGGTGGGTTCTTATCTTGCTCCTTCATCTGCTGTGTTTTTCTCTGTCTTCTCATTTTGCTTATCTTACTGTGTTTGGGGTCTCCTTTTTGCAGGCTGCAGGTTCATAGTTCCCGTTGTTTTTAGTGTCTGCCTCCAGTGGCTAAAGTTGGTTCAGTGGGTTTTGTAGGCTTTCTGGTGGAGAGGACTGGTGCCTGTGTTCTGTGGGCGAGGCTGGATCTTGTCTTTCTGGTGGGCAGGACCATATCTGGTGGTGTGTTTTGGCGTGTCTGTGACCTTGTTATGATTTTAGGCAGCCTGTCTGCTAATGGGTGGGGTTGTGTTCCTGTCTTGCTAGTTTGGCATGGGGTGTCCAGCACTGTAGCTTGCTGGTCATTGAGAGGATCTGGGTTTTAGCATTGAGATGGAGATCTCTGGGAGAGCGTTTGCCACTTGTGACTACGTGGAGCTGGAAGGTCTCTGGTGGACCAATGTCCTGAACTCAGTCTCCCACCTCAGAAGCAGTGTCCTGACACCTGGCCGGAACACCAAGTCCCTGTCAGCCACACGGCTCAGAAGAGAAGGTAGAAAGAGAGAAAGAAAGAAAGAAAGAAAGAAAGAAAGAAGGAGAGAAAGAAAGAGAGAAAGAAAGAAAATAGTTGTTAAAATAAAAAAATTATTAAAAATAAAAAAATTTAAAAAGTAATA
This sequence comes from Monodon monoceros, assembly GCF_005190385.1. Taxonomy (NCBI): domain Eukaryota; kingdom Metazoa; phylum Chordata; class Mammalia; order Artiodactyla; family Monodontidae; genus Monodon; species Monodon monoceros. Next base: position 4,935,499 of record NW_021703785.1, read on the forward strand.
AAAAGAAAGAAAGAAAGAAAGAAGACAGCAACCAAAGCATAATACAAATCCACCAATGATAACAAGTGCTAAAAACTATACAAAAAAAACAAAACAAAACCAAAATGGTCAGACAGAACCCTAGGACCAATGTGAAAGGAAAGCTATACAGACAAAATCACACAAAGAAGCATACACATACACATTCACAAAAAGAGAAAAAGGAAAATATATATATATCTATATATAAAAAAAAGGAAGAGAGCAATCAAATGAATAAACAAATCTACCAATGATAATAAACTCTAAATACTAAACTAAGATAAACATAAAACCAGAAACAAATTAGATGCCGAAAGCAAACCCCAAGTCTACAGTTGCTCCCAAAGTCCACCGTGTCAATTTTGGGAAGACTCGTTGTCTATTCAGGTATTCCACAGATGCAGGTACATCAAGTTGATTGTGGAGATTTAATCCGCTGCTCCCGAGGCTGCTGGGAGAGATTTCCCTTTCTCTTCTTTGTTCGCACAGCTCCCGGGGTTCAGCTTTGGATTTGGCCCTGACTCTGCGTGTAGGTCGCCTGATGGCGTCTGTTCTTCGCTCAGACAGGACGGGGTTAAAGGAGCCGCTGATTAGGGGGCTCTGGCTCACTCAGGCCGGGGGGAGGGAGGGGCACGGAATGAGGGGTGACCCTGCAGCAGTAGATGCTGGCGTGATGTTGCATCAGCTTGAGGCGTGCCGCGTGTTCTTCTGGGGAAGTTGTCCCTGGATCGCGGGACCTGGCAGTGGCAGGCTGCACCGACTCCCAGGAGGGGAGGTGTGGATAGTGACCTGTGCTTGCACGCAGGCTTCTTGGTGGCTGCAGCAGCAGCCTTAGCATTTCTTGCCTGTCTTTGGTGTCCACACTGATAGCCGTGGCTTGCGCCCATCTCTGGAGCTCGTTTAAGTGGTGCTCAGAATCCCCTCTCCTCGCGCACCCCGAAACAATGGTCTCTTGCCTCTTAGACAGGTCCAGACTTTTTCCTGGACTCCCTCCCAGCTAGCTGTGGTGCACTAACCCCCTTCAGGCTGTGTTCACGCAGCCAACCCCAGTCCTCTCCCTGGTGTCAGACCTCCAAAGCCCGAACCTCAGCTCCCAGCCCCTACCCCCCCAGCAGGTGAGCAGACAAGCCTCCTGGGCTGGTGAGTGCTGGTCGGCACCAATCCTCTGTGTGGGAATCTCTCTGCTTTGCCCTCCACACCCCTGTTGCTGTGCTCTCCTCTGTGGCTCCAAAGCTCCCCACCTCTGCCACCCACAGTCTCCATCCATGAAGGGCCTTCCTAGTGTGTGGAAACCTTTCCTCCTTCACAGCTCCCTCCCACTGGTTCAAGTCCCCACCCTATTCTTTTCTCTCTGTTTTCCTTTTTTCTTTTGCCCTACCCAGGTACCTGGGAAGTTTCTTGCCTTTTGGGAGGTCTGAGGTCTTCTGCCAATGTTCAGTAGGTGTTCTGTAGGAGTTGTTCCACATGTAGATGTATTTCTGATGTATTTGTGGGGAGGAAGGTGATCTCCATGTCTTACTCCTCTGCCATCTTTTTTTTTTTTTTTTGCGGTACGCGGGCCTCTCACTGTTGTGAACTCTCCCGTTACGGAGCACAGGCTCCGGACACGCAGGCTCAGCGGCCATGGCTCACGGGCCTAGCCGCTCCGCGGCATTTGGGATCTTTCCAGACTGGGGCACGAACCCGTGTCCCCTGCATCGGCAGGCGGACTCTCAACCACTGCGCCACCAGGAAAGCCCACCTCTGCCATCTTGAGGGTTTCTCTCTCAACAAAGATTCATTGAGTGTCTACTATGTGCCAAGCACTGTTCTAGGTGCTTTTAATATCTCAGGGAAAAAAGAACAAGAACTTCTTAAAAAAAACTTTTTTCAACTAAAAAATTAAAAATAATAAATAAAAAAATTTAAAATCTAATTAAAAAATTTTTAATAAAAAACTTTTTAAAAGAACCCCTGCCCTCCTGCAGTTTGGCTTCATAGACATTTTAGTGGGTCATGACGGATGAAAAGACAGAAAAGAAACTTCAGGCAGAAGTAATAGCAGATGTTAAAGCCGTGAGTCAGAAAACAGCCTAGCAGCTTACAGGAAATAGCTGAAAATTCTTAAAAAGTGAAAATTCTTCACCTACCAGGTGAAGAACAGCTGGGCGTCTGGAGAGGTGGGGTGGTCCCAACAAGAAAGGTTCTGAGTGTTCCTGGATCGGCTATGGTTCCTATACATAATAATCAAATATTTGTTGAAATGAAGTAAAAAAGCTATGACATGCAGTTTAAAATGTTGAGAGGTACACTGGTTCTTATAAAAAACTGTGAGTACTGGGGAATTTGGTACTTTTTTGATGAATCAATAAATGAAGGAAGGAATGAGTGACGTAAGGAATTAGAACAGTCAGATTCGAATTTTAGAAAATAATTATTGTGTCTGTTTAGGAGGTGGATTTGAATGGAAAAACATCAGAAAGGAGGTGACCAGATAAAAGGAATGATAAGGACGAGAATCAGTTCCCCAAGATTGCCCCGGGGGCTCCACTCAAGGGAGTCCAAGGGCACCACCCACTGGAACATGAGAGAACACTGCCCGCTGGAGCTGTATGGTGGGCCAGCCTCGGGGCAAGACAAGGGGGATGAAAAATGGGAGCAAGATAAAGGACATCTGGGTAATAAAAACAGATTGGACTTGCTGACTAGCTGGTGTTTTAAAGTTTCCGGCTAATGAAGAAGTACTGAAAATTATTTACTGCTTTCCCTTAAATTTTATTTGAGTGATCACAGTATTAATCCTGAGGTTGGCATTACCAAACCATAAAATACACATGACTTTGAAAAACTGAAAAAACATTTTTTCCACTTGTTATTTACTGAAAGCCTAATAAACACGAAGTTTGTTGCTGTATCTATATATGCCAGTTGAATCCAACGCACACTTCATTTCCTTTGTGAAGATTCTGAATTTACCATGATTTCCCCCTGGTTGTTCCCACTGGCCTCTCTTCAACTAAACGGCTGCTGCATTCAGAGGCTTTAACACACTACTTAATACTTGATCATATATTGCTTTCTAATTATTTCTTGCTAACTACACTTGGGTGCTCAACAATTCTCTTATAATCGCCATGATGGTTATGAGGTTAGAGGTTAGGAGTAGGTTAACATAAAACAGGATAATGTCATGAAATTAATGCAATTAATCTCAGCATTCAAGTTTTGCAAAAGCAAAACCTCCTTCCTAAGAAAAATCTTTAATGTTTTAAATTTATATTTTCAGTCAAGGGATTTTTGAAATGTCTTCATGTAAAAATTAATGTGTTAGAAAAGATAGTAAATGTCTTCTCATCTTAGCATTAGAATGATAAAAAGTCACCGATCTGTTCTTTGGGGCCATATAATTTTTTCATCTCTAAAGTTTATTGCAAGTTTGTAAGATTTCATGTTTCTCAGTTTCTATTTCTAATGTGTGGATGTTATTTCTATATTTGTTAAAAATGTGTCTGCATTTTGCACATTTCTAAGATGATCTGCAGGTGTGAAGTTTCTGTTCGGATTTTTAAGTAAGTTGGTTTTTGAAATCTTATCTTTACATTGGAAACACTAAGGTGCTGGGGGCTGATTTATTTTTCAGAAGACTGGCTTGATTTTTAATGTCTTATTTTAAAAGTAAATTTAAAATGTTTATTAAAAGTCTTACTAATAAAATTTTGTTGCTGTTCTTCAGGTCATGATTTGGGATGTTTAGCAAGAAGAAGGGACTGTAAACCAAGTGGCACAATAAATCTGGTTAGGAATAAAAGAGGATCATTTATTTTCCAGCCACTGGGCTGAGATTTCTTGGAAGAATAATTTTGGATCAGGCCAGGATGGGGGAGCATATTAATCATATTTGCTGAAAACTGACTTCATACTTTAAATGCATGCAGGGTTACTCCCAGGTTTGGGTCTCATCAAGGGGTCCCAAGCAACAAGCAAAACCCTCTTCCATGGGAGCATCACAGGTCAAGGTTAGATCATGGACATGAAGGTCCTCTGATGGCAGCATCCATCACACCAGAGTCTGTACAGTTGACCTTCTCTTCGCAAGTTCTTCCTTCCTCACTATCCACTCCCCATACTCTTCTCCTGAAACTGAACGTGCAATAAAAGCACACAGCCTAAAACAAGAGGGTCACTATTTGGTCAAGAATGTTTAAATAGCTCTGGATTCAACTAGAAGTCCAGGGCAGACTTATACACAAATTTTGATTTCACGCCCAGAATCATTCAGTTAACCCAACTGCACTGGACTGATAAAGTAGAAGCAGAAGCCAAGACAGCAGGAAAAGGACTGGGAGTCAGATAACACATCTCAGTTCAGGCCCAGTCCTGTTGACTAATGATATTGACCTTTCTGATCTCTGCTTCCTTATCCTGAGAACTGGTCAGCCACTGCGGCTCAGGAAAGAGGTCAAGACCAAAACACATCGGCAAGTGCCCACTATCTATTTATAAGAATCAAGAAAGCCACTTCATGAACTTCATCTTTAATGGGATTTTTCTGTGTTCCTGGTGATTCTCTTATTTGATGGTGAACTCCTTGAGGACATGTCTCCTGGCTTGGTTGTAATCATTCATATCACCTGCATTTTGCCTCATGGGTAGAATAACAAACTCATGGAACCTCAGAAAGGCCCTGAAACTGTCAATCACCGATCAGATACCTGACACTTTACTACATTCCTGTCTAATGATCATTGTGGTGGTTCATTTTACATGTCAACGTGGCTAGACCACGGTACCCAGTTCTTTGTTAAACAGCAGTCTAGATGTTACTGTGAAGGTAGTTTTTGAATGAAATTAACATTAAGTCAGTTGACTTTGAATAAAGCAGATCATTCTTCAAAATCTGGGTAGGCTTCCTCCAGTTAAAGGTCTTATGAGAAAAGGCTGAGGTCCCCTAGGGAAGAACGAATTCTGTCTCCAGACTGCCTTTGGATTTAAGACTGAAACATTAACTTTTCCTTGAGTTTCTATCCTGCTGGCCTGCTCTGTAGATTTCGGACTTGCCAGCCTCCATAACTGCATGGAAAACCCTGCCTAAGACAACCATTTAGCCACCTCTCAAATACTGTCAAGTTATCAGGATGCTTTCGAGACTGGCCTTTGTAACATCATGGTCCTGGGAGTAAATCCTATCTCAACCAGTGATTTTGAGTGAGTTACTTAGACCTTTCAGAGCCTAGCTCCCCATCTATGAAATAGGTATGATACCAACTACTCTGATGGAATGTCTTGGAAATCCCAGATGATATATATGAAGCACTCATAACATAAATTGTTCTCAATAAATAGTAGTCACCATTTTGCTTTGATGAGCTAAATGTGAATAAATCCTCTTATTAACTGTACTAGTAGCTAATGGCAAGGCTAGTTTGAACTTCTCAAAAGAATTCATCTTTCTAGGCTAGAAATTGACTGTGTACTCTATATTTTAGGATGGCTTTTTGTTGTAATGTTGTCATGCAGGCTACAGAGAGATACCTCCAGACTTGAGTCAGCTTTCTTTATTCTGAGGCAGTAAAGAGAGACCTCTTAAAGGATGGCTCTCCATGGCTGGTAAGAGCAATGGCGGCTTAGCAGAACCACAACTGAATGACCAAAGGATGGGGAGAAAATGGTTTAAACACTGATTAGCCAATGGAACTTGACTTAAAAAAAAATGTAGGAATTCAAAGGAGAACCTTTCTAAGGATAGGTTTATCCCATTAATCAGATTCCCAAATTAATCAAACGTCTTTAAAACATAATAATCACTAACCCAAGGTGTACAGGATTTGTGGGATAATTATTTTATATGTGAGGGCTCACATTTTTTCTAAAGACCATAACTGTTGAGCAGATAATTGTTTTCTAAATGTAAGTATTAGAGATTCCAAGGGCATATCATCATGACTGACATTTTGGATATTAAGTCATAATAAATTATTAGAGATAATTTTTAAAAGGAAAAACTTGAGCTTTTGTGAAATTGAATGCTTACATTTCATATTTAATTTGATGTGATAAGGGTTTTAGAAAGATCTATTTCAATCAATTGTTACCTAAGTGCATACTACAACACTTTTCACAAATTTTCTTTCAGTTCTAGGTCCCAAACTACTTCAGACAGGACACTGCGACTTTCTTATTTATCAGTCAGTATCTAAATTCAATATTTCCGAGAAGAGACTCAAGAACAGCTTTCAAGGAAGATTTTATCACCTCTCCTTAAATCACATTTCAAATTGCTAACACGGTATTGCATACAGCACAGTGAGACCACGTGATCCACAGTCAAGACAGGGAGACATGACTTTAAAATGAGAAAGAGAGTCAGGAGCACAGAACCTCGTATCTAAGGATGATTTGGTTACCCGATGTATTTAGACAAAGCCAGGGAGCTAACTACGAAGCTGTACTGAAATGTGTTTGTGAGAACCTGTCAGATGTCCAGCTCTGTACCAGGGGTCACTCCTTCAACAGCAGAAGCTGTCTGTCAGGAGCTATTGGCCTGTGGCAGAGTCCCAATTACCAACCAAGAGTGAAGTCACCCAGGGACTCTCAATTAGGGAATTGTAACAATGCTTTCTTTGGGAACAAAAGTGATACAAATACTGATGAAAGCTTATATTTGCTATTACCTATGTTTCTTAAGTCTATCACTTCTGGGGGGAAATGGAGAAATCGTACCACTTTGTATTGGTCTTTGAAAAGAACTAGGAACTTTTCCATAAATTTTAACATCCATCACCTCGTTTATTCAACTTTAACATTTATCATTTTATCTTCTTCCTGTTTACTCTGTCACTTAGCATTACTTCTTTAGAGATTTTTTTTGTGTGTTTTTTTGATTTGTCAACAACATGGAATAAGACTTTTTTTACCACGACCCAGTGAGAGAGTTCATAGGATCAGGGTAGAGATCTTTGTCCGCAAGGATAAAATCCCATGTCTCTAGATTGACCTTAAGCAATCAACATAATACTGTTTCATGACCTTCTATTATTCAGGAAAAAAATTATCTTTCTTTGCTTAAGTTTGTAAGGCATTTTATATGTTGGGTTTTGCTCTTTCTGTCATTTGAAGCCTGTGTTATCTGCCTGTTTGTGGGAGCTGTCTCAGCAATAAGCTCTCATTCTAGGGAAAAAAACAAACTGTGCAGTAATAGTTCATTTTGTCATCACAGATAACAGATCACGAATGAGTGGTAGCTTCATAATGTATGAAAAGAGAATAATTCCTAAGGATGCTCATTTTAGAATAATACTAAAAAGAGAAAGGCAAGCTTAATTAGTGACTTTGAAAATTACTAGTTCCTGCTTCTATATGAGTTTAGTAAAACTACAGTAAATAATAGTTTAATATCAATATTGTAGACAGTCTTCAAACTTTATTAAAATTTGAAATACATATTCAGAAGCAGGAGTCTGATTTTTACGATTTCACTTTGGTAGCCTGTGCTGTTTCACTATGTGATATAACGTGCACTACTACGTTTGAATTTAACTCCTGGATCTGCCATTCACTGTGTGAACACACTTAATTTGAGAGCTTCTCCTCATGTTCCTTGCCTTCTAGCCTCTAGTTGGCAAAACAGGAGAATAAACAACATATTTACCTGTTGTGATGAGATGAGATGAATGAGATGAACACAGGTTACTGCACAATGCTTTAAAAAAAAAAAGCATTTCTATTTGAAAGCAGTATATGAGGTATTTAAAAGCAAGGATTTTGAAGTATACTTAGACATCTGTTTGTAACTGGATTTGTTAAGTAGGAGCCATTTGGCGTGGAGGAAATTATAACTTTACCTCTCAAATACTAATGACTTACCTTTCAAGTGAAAATAACAATCACACCACCACACAGAGCTGTCATGAGGATTCCATGAGACTGAAAAGCGTGTACAGCACATATTCTTGGATCTCAGGACTCCACTGGCATTGATGGCCATTTATTTATTTATTTATAAATTTATAAAATTTATTTATTTATTTTTGGCTGTGCTGGGTCTTTGCTGATGTGCATGGGCTTTCTCTAGTTGCGGCGAGCGGGCTCTACTCTTCGTTGAGGTGCGTGGGCTTCTCATTGCATTGGCTTCTCTTGTTGCGGAGCACAGGCTCTAGGCACGTGGGCTTCATTAGTTGTGGTGCATGGGCTCAGTAGCTGTGGCTCGCGGGCTATAGAGCGCAGGCTCAGCAGTTGTGGCACACGGGCTTAGTTGCTCCGCGGCATGTGGGGTCTTCCCGGACAAGGGCTCAAACCCGTGTCCCCTGCGTTGGCGGGCAGATTCTTAACCACTGAGCCACCAGGGAAGCCTAACCATTTATTATTGCATGAATAAAAGTTGAGGAATCGATTTCCACGTAATTAAAATGATTTCCTTCAAGCTGAAGAGTAGGACTAATTCCAGTCTCAGTGTTTCCTAGAATAAGGCTGTGGGTCTAGTGGGCAGCTACAGATGCGGATTGGGATCTTAGGTGGTAAGTCTTAGCTAGACATTGCTTCTGGATTCTTCAGTCATTGAGTAGTAACTGAAGCCACAGATATGGATGAAATCACCTAGTAAAACACAGAGAGAGGGGGAGAGAGAGAGAGAGAGAGAGAGAGAGAGAGAGAAAGAACAAATCCATAGGGAGCACATAGAGTAAAGGTCAGGAAGATGAAGGAGAAAATATGTCTTTTCCCCTGAAACAAAAAGGATGGAACTAGGGGTTGGGTACAGACACAGCCAAAATTTTAGCAAGGAAGAGGGTAAAGAATTGACATATTTAATTATCTCTACATTCTCTGATGCAAGGTTTAGGTTAATTGAATGTGAGGAAAGAATAGAAATAAGGGCAGTCAAGGAACCAGCATCCGTGATGAATATAATTCATACGTGAGAATAGGAGGAGACAGGTTAGAAAGAGACATGGGCCGATGGTTCGGGGAGACCTTAGCTGTTAGAATAACATTTATCTTCCATCCCTGAGGGAAATAATTAGATGAAAACAGAGCCTTGAGATCTTAAATTGCTCGTGGAGTGCAGGATAAACTGTAGGGAAATTGGAGTCAAGGAAACCAGTTAGCAGGCCATTGTGAGAAGGTGGCCTGAGGGTGACTTCTTGGGCGGGGGTATATTCTAAATGGTCTGACCCTTCTGGTCTTCCTTTGGCCACTCCACCACCTTGAACCCCATCGATTATATGCTTCTTCACATGGCTAGCAACTCTTCATCCTTCAGTTCTCAACTCAGTTATCATCTGTTCAGGGTAACTTTCCCTGACGCCTGGTCTAATCTTATTTTATTTTATTTTATTTTGCGGTACGCGGGCCTCTCACTGCTGTGGCCTCTCCCATTGCGGAGCACAGGCTCCGGACGCGCAGGCTCAGCGGCCATGGCTCATGGGCCCAGCCGCTCCGCGGCATGTGGGATCTTCCCGGACCGGGACACGAACCCGTGTCCCCTGCATCGGCAGGCGGACTCTCAACCACTGCGCCACCAGGGAAGCCCAACCTGGTCTAATCTTAATATCCCTTCTCAGCAATGTCATAGCACCCTATCAAGAAACTCACCACACTCTACTGTAACGATTCATCCGCTCGTCTTTCTTCCCCACTGAACTGCGAAATTCCTAACAGGCAGAAACCATGCCTCCTTATTCCCTGGCATCTAAACACAGAACTTGGAACACTGTCAAAATTCAATGAAGGTGAATGAATGAATGAACGAACAAGTACATGTATACCAACTAAATACTATTAACATAAATAACAAAATCATAAAGGAAACGCAGACAGAGCATATTTAATAGGAAGCTATGTGAAAATGGGTCTTCTAAGAAAATGAAGGGTAATGAATGAACATTTTTGGCAGCAAAGGTCAATGAATTCTTGTTAAGCCATTCGGGCCACAATCTGCATTCAAACCAGCAGTGTGCCTCTGGTGGCAGTCACTTCCACGCTACTCTGTGAAGCGCTTAACAGATGCACTAAGCCTCTCCCTGCCAGCCGAGAGCCAAGGGGTGAGAATGGAAAGAAGGTGCTTTTCTTTTCATGTGATCTTTTAACAGAACAGGCTTTTCTGTGAAAGGATTGAATCAGCCTGACCTTCCTGCAACTAGCGATGTTTTACAGTATTTTAAAAAAATGCCACCCGAAAGGCAGTGACATTTTTTTTTTGCGGTACGCGGGTCTCTCACTGTGGCCTCTCCCGTTGCAGAGCACAGGCTCCGGACGCGCAGGCTCAGCGGCCATGGCTCACGGGCCCAGCCGCTCCGCGGCATGTGGGATCCTCCCGGACCGGGGCACGAACCCGCGTCCCCTGCATCGGCAGGCGGACTCTCAACCGCTGCGCCACCAGGGAAGCCCGGCAGTGACTTCTATATGGTGATTTCACAGAATCGGTCTGCTAGCAAGTTGTCCGAGCTTAGCTGTGGTCTGTCGAAGAGGATCAGGCAGAAAACTCCTGTGTCTTTTATCTAGAAAAAAATGTAAGTTTCCTAACTCTAAAAGCATCATTTATTTTAGCATTCCTCCATATCCGGGTTTTTCAAACCTAGGGATCATGTGATCATGACCTAGTCACTTACAAATATAGAAATGGATCAAGTTTCATGAATTTTCTCCTTTTACCTCTTTTTTAAAATTTTTTATTTTATGTTGGAGCATAGTTGATTAACAAACAGTGTTGTGTTAGTTTCAGGTGTACAGCAAAGTGATTCAGTTCTACATATACATGTATCTATTCTTTTCCAAATTCTTTTCCCATTTAGGTTATTCCAGAATACTGAGCAGAGTTCCTTGTGCTATACGGTAGGTCTTGTCGGTTATCTATTGTAAATACAGAGGTGTGTACATGTCAGTCCCAAACTCCCAATCTCCTTTTACCTCTTGACCACACTTCACTGCTCTTCCGTGCGTTTTTTAAAAAGCCCACTGCAACCCTTACCCTGATGTCTTTAGCCATTGATGGTCTCAGTCACAGCTTGAGAAACATCATTTTACAACACGGTGGAAGCAGTAAAATTATAGTCTAGAGAGTAAGCTGCTGTTTCACCGTTGTATCGGTGTTTACTATATTGCCTATTTTATTTAATCCAGCTGATCAATTCAGTCAAATTTCAGACTCTTTTTATCTGTGTCTTAATAAACTTTATCTTTCAACTTCTTTTGGTTTTGTTCTATGTGTGCTGTGGTAGGGGTGGGGTTAGTGATGGAGAGAAAAGCAGGACCACAGACCACGTGAGCTTTATCTTAGGACGGAAGTATAGACGGTGAATGAGGCTTTAAGGTCATCTGGCTTCACATTCTTGGAATTTTACCTTGATATTTGCCTTATTCGTGCATCCATTCAACAAACCTTTTGTAGCACTTACTGTCTGTCTAGTTCTGTGCCAGGCGATTGGAGATTCAAAGATGAAATATAGGTTTCTGTCAGAAATACGTTTATCACCTGGGAACAAAGACGATGTGAGAAAAATCATGAAGTAATTATTTTGAAAAAAATCAACCTGCTCTCTACGTTTCTGGATCTGAGCTAAACTGATATCTCAGTGCAATAAACTATTATAAGAAATGTAACAGGTCTAAATTCTACTTGATAGAAAAATAAATCTCTAGTCCCAGTAGTTGCACTACATTTGTGATTTGAGCTTACCTTTATTCTCCCCGCCCCTGAACTAGTCAAGGATTCCTCCAAAACACTGATTCCTTCTTGGTTTCAGACCCTCACCTCCTTGGAAGAGCAATTAGAGATTCTTCTCTGAGATGCTCTGTGCGTTTGAGGACTTGATACCTTGATAAGTCCACTCTGTTCATCTTGGTGCACAGGCTGCTATATGCTTGGACTAGGATTTATCTCATTTCCTCATTGTTAAATCATAGTAATGAGTAAAAGACTTAAGAAAGCCAGGGTGTGGGTAACTTTAAGTGTGATTCAGTACCTATTTGCTTGCCTCCTGGGGGTAGCTGGAGAAAGAGATTGCCTTGGACCTGATACCATCTGCTAAGAGTGATATAAAAATGCACATCAGAAGAAAGGAATCCAAAAGCATAAATAAGCCCTTAAATATTTTCAAGAAAGAAAATTATAAATAGGTCTCTTTCTGGGAAAAGATTTACACTTTCCCTTCTAAGTTGTTTCAATGGCTCCTGCTTGAACTGTGATATGAGATCTCTAAACTGGTGACTGAAAATACACAGAAAGTTACTAGCAGAACTGGAAAATTTAGCAGGAAATGAACAATGAAGAAATGAGAATAGGGACAAAGCGTGGTCTAGTTTTCACTTGCTTTTCAGGTCACATCCAGCCAAACCAAACTACCTTTGAAATTCTCAGGGGCGGTTGTAGATTCCATGTCAGTTTCCAATACCTCCCCGTTGGGCCTGGGCTCTGATGCTGCTGTGCTCTGGGGGACATAGAGCTGCACGTGGTCGTCAGGAACTCTGTGACCCTCAACTGCCACATTACCTTTCTCACCCTCGGGTTCCTCCAGTTCGTGTGAGGTTTTAGTGCCCAACTCACTAGACTATAGTGCTGATTACGTGAGATCGTGTAAATCCCGGTGTGCAGATGAACTTAAATGGTAGCTGCATTAAATTTCAATCTGAACTTGTTCTTCCTGTTTTCTCTTTCTTCACTGTATCATCCAGTCTCGGGACTGCACTTACTGTCTTCGTATGAAAGACACCAAATCCTGTCATCGACAGCATCAAACTTCTCTCCTGAGCTGCCTTGCTTGCTGACTATTTTTCCTTGGGTAGAATACCCTCACATCCCATTCCATCTGTTTAAATGATTATATTTACCCCAAACCAGCTTTGTGTCCCATTGCTTCCTTTCCTCTTAACGACAGAATTATCCTTTTCAGGTGCCTAAGGTCAAAACCCTGGTGTCACCTTCCTAGCTTCTCGGTCCACACCTGCTGATTTTCTACGCTGTACCAGGCCCTGTGTTAGCACGGAGACACACAGTGATCAACAAGCCAGACATTCAAACTCCATCTTCTTTACTGTGTTCCTCCACTCTGCCTCTGTCACCTCAACTTCCCCACTGCCATCACCATAGTTCAAGCCTTCAAGTGCAGCAGTAGTTTCAGCACAAACGTTTCCACATTTCAGTGCATCCTCCACACTCCTGCTAGACTGGTACCTCTCAGCCACATCCTTGCACAGAATTTCCAGATGTTTCCTGTCTGCTCTAGCAGTGGGCACAGACTCCTCAGCCCTCTATTATGGACCAACACCACCTTTCCAGTGTCATCTCCAACCCAGATCTTTGTAACTCTCCTATCCTGGTTCACAGCCGGCTTTTTTATTCATTTGCTTTGGCTCAAATTTCTTCCCTCGACCCCCCAAACCATAAAGGAACGTCTTTTTCTCCACTCCTAAAAACTTTGCCCATCTTTAAAACAAGCTCTATTATCTTCCCTTCTCTAAAGCCTTAATAGAGCATTCTTAGCCAGGAGCTGAAACACTCACTCATTCTCACCTAAGCTTTATTTCATGGGAAGAAAATCTAGGAATGTTCTCACTTATCAATTAGCAGGTTTTAAAGTTGAAAGTGCATTTATTTTCCTTAGCTTCTCTGCAAAATCCTGAATAGACAGTTCAATGTTTCCACTGTTCATCTCTGACTCTCTCCATGCATGTATAAGTTTGTATATATTTATGTCTATTTTTACATATATATTGATAGATAAAATTCAGAGCATCATTCTGCTTATATAAAAAGCACAATATAATTTGGAAATTTCCTATCATGTATTGAGACCAGCAGGACCCTCTGGGGCCCCTGGGCACAAAAGTTTTTCTGTGTTCCCTGATTGCAGGAAATAGGCTTCATTCAGCCTCCTTGACCTTCTCTGAGTTCCAACAGGCAGGTTCAAACAGTTGCTAATCAGCGAAGGGAGGGGATGCAGAGACATGAGAGGAGCAGTCAGGAAACAATAGTGCAGCCTTGGGGCAGGGTCCTGGTTCCCCCTCAAGGGATACACAGAACAATACCTTTGAGCTTTTTACAGATACTGAAACCCCTACCAGGTGGGAGAAGTCAAGGGCATGCTGCCCACAAGCACGGAGACCCCAGACCGGTTGGAACCAGAAGGTTGATGATGCCGACTCCCAATTACCTCCCCATCAACCCATCAGAAGAATGGCCACGAGCTGATCACTCCTACTTTGAACCATTCCTATGAAACTCCTCACTAGCCCCTCCATGCTGGGACACAGTTTTGAGGGCATTAGACCACTGTGGCCCCCTTTGCCTGGGAAAGCAATAAAGCTATTCTTTTCTACTTCATCCAAAACTCTGTCCCCGAGATTTAATTTGGTGTTGGTGTACAGAGGCCGGATTCAGCATCAGTATCATGTATGCACGTAAATAATTACTTGTAAAATCTAAGTAAAAGTGATTTGCTTCTATAGCCCTCAACACTTCTACCAAAATAGCTGAGCAGTGCAGATAACAGATAGGACTCTAAAGAAATCTACGACTCTCAGATAAAGATGGTCTTAGGTCCTTGAAGTAGTTAGCTCAGTTTTTAAATTCACCAAAATTCCACACTGAACTTTTTTTTTTTTTTTTCCAGAGCTAGGTTGTGATTGATTTTTCTCAACACAAACAGCAGTAGATTAGGGAATTAATTAAGGGAAACCTAGAATGTCTTCTCCTTCATTTCGCTTTGCTTACAATGCCTGCTGGGTGGATGGAGGTGGCACTGTTAAGGAGATTATTTCCCCTTAGGGTGTGCAGAATATAACAAATGTTGTGATTAAAAGGCCTAAGGGATTTATACTGAGAAAAGTCTCAGTGATGACCTAACCACTGAAGAGTGTTCAAAGAAATCAATTGCAATTAATCCTTCCAACTGGTAAAAAAAGAAAAAAAAATGGTACCAATTTTTTTAAAAAAACCTAAAATTAAAAAAATATATAGAGAATGATCCTAAAATATAGTCTGGAAAAATGTCATAAAACTAACACATTTAGAGTTACACATATATAATTTCACATGTGATAAATTAGCCTCTGGTACTTTTCTACATTTCTTTGAAGTAGATTTGTTCCTGAAAAGTTTGCATTGAGAATATTTATAAAGGTTGTTTTTTGGGGGAGAGAGATTCTAAAGCAAAGCACCATTTTTGGCCAATTATCGAGTGTAACTCAATACCTGTGGTAAATTAGTTTGTGATCACTTGTTTCCTGCTGCTTAGAAACAAATGAAAAACTTTGGTATTTCAAAATGTTAAAATGTTTTTAAAATTGCTTTTTAAAACTCTTCAAAATATGTTTTAAAAATCTTTCCCTGAATATACCCTTCCCTTCCCTTCAGCAGGTAAACATTGTCCATGGTTTCTGCCCATCTCTATTCTCTCCTTTAAGTTATCTCCCATGCTGGCTTAGTTCCCATGGAAAGTAATCTGGGGTTTGATCAATATCTGTTTCTGTCATCATAGAGTTATTTCAGGGATGTGGATGGTACTGCCCAGCCTTGAGGGTCGAGTTCATGCCTCTGTTCACAATTCAAGTCTGAAGTTCATGTATGAAGGGGAAGGTAGATGGAGGAAGGTTTCTCTCTCTTTTGGAGCACAACACCCCAAAGTTCTTACATACAGTGCTGCCAGACCGTGTGACAATCACTGATATCTAGCTCACAGCGCTATTTAGAAAATATCAAAACAAAGCTCTTCAAGATGGTTTTCAAGGTTCTTTATGATGTGGCCCTGCTTGCTGTTCAGCATCCTTTCTCCCACCATCTCTCTAAAATGCTGTGCCCCTCACTCCCACCTTCTTAAGGCACCACCAAGGCCCCACTTGTGCTCTTTGCATGTACTTTTCATGTACTTTTCATTTGGCCTCAAACGTTCTCCAACTATGTCTTCATCCTTTCTGATGAATCCCCAGGGCCCTTGCCTCCTCCATAATGTGGGTAGGGATCCTCCCCACCTGGCCCCCATTATATCCCTGAAAGTCTACTGTGTTCTAGTTGTCTCTTTAATTGCTTTACCCTCCACCCATATCTGCCATGAAACCCCAGAACCCAGACTGTCACCTGACACCAAGAAAGCACTTACTGAAACTATACAACGTTGTTAATCAACTATGCTCCGATATAAGATAAATTTAAAAAAAAAAAACGACATAATATTTTATGAAAAAAAAGAGAAAGCACTCACAAACACCCTTTGAATGCTATAATGAATTGATGCATGTGTGAGCAGATAAAGTTATAAGTGAGTGAAGATCTGAGCCCACCATGGATTTTACTGCACTTCCCTCTCCAATGGGATTGATCTGCCAGCCCTGAAGTGTGTGCTTCTGCGTGTAGACATGCTTTGGATATGGAAAGAAGTGTTGTTTGTTGGACCCCATCCTTAAAAACTTCCCTCCTTAGCACAGGCTCTTGCAGCTGTGACTCGGTTTCACAACAGAGGATCTTGTAGGCTGAGTCGTCCAAGGACCCCAGGAATCATGCGCTGTACAGCCGGCCCGACCGTACACAGAGGCTCTCGCTTGTCACTGATTTTTGAAGAAAAGCCAGTTTCCCTTCCTTCCTTCCTAAACATTTACATTAGGGCACATCCTTATCCTTGCATGATAATCTCCACGGCAGGGGTAGCAGCTGCAGAAGCTTACCCCTCTTGTCTCTCACGTGGCCCACTGCATCAGACGTTCTTCATACTTTGAAGCGTCAACGAATAATTTCCAGAAAGTTAAATATATCTACATGCACCCATATAGAAGGAAGATGTTCAAGGATTTTATTCAACTCATTGATTAGTGAGGGAACCAGGAAGATGGTGAAGCTGGATTCAAAAACATTTGAGGGAGAGAAGTTTGAATACATCCTCAGGAAATGCACAAAAAAAAGCAGAATATTAGCATGGGATGTGGGTAAGTTAAGTACAAAAATGATTAATGACCCACAGGGCAATAAAACAGAAATCTTTTGGGTTGATTTTACTACTGAACAGAAATCTGTAGTTAACATGCAACTTCATAGTGCCTACACTGTAGTCAAAGAGGACCAAACAACAAAGTCAAATGTGTTAAATAAACATTGGATGGGCTTGATGAACAATAACCCACTATGATATAGAAAGGGCATGCCACTCACCTTTTTTCTTTATTTCCAAGTTTCAAATAATTTTCCTTAATAGCAGTTATGCTCTTTGAGAATTTGATGGAAGCTGTGGGCCACTCAATCGTAGCATCATGTGCACTATTTCAGGAGGCTTGTGATCCCCCTGAAGCCCACGCATAGGTGCCCAGTGGTCCATGAGCCGAAGAGTGGGAGCTCCTGGCCCTGACTCTCCATGGCTGAAACACGTGCATAAGACCACCAGGATGACTGTATATCTTGGTTTTCCTTTCAGGGGAGCGTGTAGGATATTCCTTATAAACAAGTGGATTCAAACTCCAGCGGATTTAGTCAGCTAACTCCTCCAGTCTTCGGGGCAGTAGGGAAGAATCTGGCACTACTGCATCAGCCTGCCAACCCCAAACAGCCACCACTGCCTTGTGCTATGTGAGGCATGAAACCAATGGAAATGCAAGGCATCGGCTCAAGGGGAAATGTGAGAAATTCTAGGTGAGATGATGTGAAGCTATGAGTAGGAGGTAGGGGCTGAACTGTCATGACATCAAGCAGATAGGGAGGACTCTGTGCCCTCTGCAATGGACAGGGCAAAAAAAGCGCAACTATTTATTATTGTTGTACGATGCTGTTTCTTATTTTTTGATAAATACTTGGGCAACTCTAAACTGAAAAAAAAGTTCTTTTTCAATGAAAGTAAGGTACTGGGTTTCCATTTTGCAGGAAAGTTGATGATGCACTTGCATGATTGGATTGTTTTTCAACGTTTACCATCCGTAGAAGGGGTAGGAGCAGGGCCGATATGATGCCAACAGCTCCTGGACCAGCATCAACATCTACTCCCAAAGTTATTTTTATTTTTGAGGCTTGACCCAAATATTATTTAAAGGCTTTAGAAAAGGTCCGTTTTATATTATTCAGTGAAGCATGTTTCATTTAGATCAGGAACCCCTGTTTCAGTTAATTTCACTCATTTCTTTTTAAGACCAGGTTTCTGTGTGAAGCTACAAAAAGAGAAGCAGGTCCGTGCGTGGGCTCCATTGGCAGAAGAGTGTGTCAAAGAGTTAAACGGTTCCAGTTTCATGTTAGTGCCATGAGAGGCTGCAGAGGGAAAAGGAGTGCATCTCAGTAAGAGTTCCAAGTTTTCATCCAGTTCACAGAATCAAAGGAAGACTTTTGGAAACTAATTCAGTCAAGGGTGGCACGTGATTGCAGATGCTATTACGTAATCTAACAAAAAGCTCAACATTGAAGATAAGATAATGTATTCTTGTTGTCTTTTGGCTTGTTTGTTTTTAGTGATAACGCTATATAAATTTTGGTCAAGCACAGCATTGTGGTAAGACGGTAATGTTTTTACTAAGCTGAGAAAGCTGTGAACTTGGTTGCAATGTACACATAATTCATAACTGGTATCCAAGTAAGTTCAATAGTTTGCATATAGAATGAGAATGATTTTGCTATATGCATCCGTAGAAGTACGACTCCAAAATGGGAATACAAAAAATATTTCAGCATGGCAGTTCATTTGTTATACATCATCATTCAGGTTTTGAAATGTTTGAGCCTTGAAAAATCCCAGTTTAATATCTAAAATGGTATTGAACTTTGGTGACAGGATCTTTTATATTTTGGTTGCAATTTTGTTCAAAATCACTTGAAAATCTTTAATCACATTATTTGATAACTCGAGTAACTCCCCCCTGCAAAAAAGTCAGCTTCTGAAGCTTTTAGCAAATCATGATAATTTAAAACAATGCTTCTGAATTGGAAAATATTGTACAGTGTTCTATAACAGCAAGGGATGAACCAAACACATTAAATGGTGAGAAGTAGAAAGGTATTTAAGATTTAAATGTGATATTCTATAATTACATTTTGAAATAAGTTGATTTACCATAAATATTATTTGATAGAGCTCCCATTTTTAATTGAGTAAATTAATACTTTGTAGCAAATTAAACTGAGGACTATAAATTTGCAGCATCTAAATTTAATTCCCCTAAAAAACATTCAAAAGAATGTTGTGGGGCTTCCCTGGTGGCGCAGTGGTTGAGGGTCCGCCTGCCGATGCAGGGGACACGGGTTTGTGTCCCGGTCCGGGAAGATCCCACATGCCGCGGAGCGGCTGGGCCCGTGAGCCATGGCCGCTGAGCCTGCGCGTCCGGAGCCTGTGCTCCGCAACGGGAGAGGCCGCAGCAGTGAGAGGCCCGCGTACCGCAAAAAAAAAAAAAAGAATGTTGTGAAAATATCTGTTGAATGAAAGTATCCTAAATGGAATTACCTGACAAATATTCAATCTGAAATGTTCACATATGTTAATATGAAAACAAATCAGAAATGAGTATATTATTCATGTAGAAGAATTTATTTTCAGATTACCAGCTATCTCAGCTCCTATAAAAAGTGTGTTTTCTCATTTTAAAATATCAGGGGCACAACATATATTTCCTTGTTCTGACAGCTGAAGAAACTAGAAGCAATGACACTGCAGAAGCAACAAGCACATCTAATGCCCAGATCTTGGTTTCTATACCATTGTCTAGGAAAAGGAATCAGGGAGGGCTCCCAGGAGAACTGGCTGAATTTATGACAGGGGCAGGAAATATACATGATGTGCCTGTAGCATCTGGTGGTGCCAGAAAACAAAAAAGTGCAAAAAATCCCCAAACCCTACATTGATGGAGGTGCCAGAGGGACACAGGAGCCACAAAAAGGAGCTCTCAATGGCCCAAACTACAACAATTTGAAAAACAACATAGACTGGGACATAACCCGAAGTATAAAATAAACATCCAAACAGCTATGAGCTCATACTAATATAAATAAATGACAAAATAAATTAGTAAATAAATAAATAGGGGAGAACAGACAAATATCCAAATAATTTATGTGGCTATTCTACCCTCAAGGAGGTGGGGCATAACCTCCCTCTGCTTAAATATGGGCTGTGAAGAGTGACTTCTCTTAGAAACGGATGGTATGGAAATAGGGAGAAAAGTAACCTTCCAGCGGAGAAACCTGACAGACCGGACCTCAGTCCTGTGTCAAGGTTGGCATCAACAGTGATAATTCATGTTGCCAGCATGTACGTTTGATATGATACAAGAACGGACTTTACCTCTGTGGTCTTCCTCCCTAAAACACATTATCCCAGTCAAATCCTGGGAAAAAACTACTAGACAAATTCCAACAGAGGGGAGTCCTACAAAATATTTGACCAGTCCTTCTGAAGACTGTCAAGGGCACCAAAAACAAGTCTAAGAAACTATCACAGGGCTTCCCTGGTGGCACAGTGGTTGAGAGTCCGCCTGCCGATGCAGGGGACACGGGTTCGTGCCCCGGTCCGGGAAGATCCCACATGCCGCGGAGCGGCTCTGTCCGTGAGCCATGGCCGCTGAGCCTGCGCGTGCGGAGCCTGTGCTCCGCAACGGGAAAGGCTACAACAGTGAGAGGCCCGCGTACTGCAAAAAAAAAAAAAGAAAAAGAAAAAGAAACTGTCACAGCCAAGAGGAGCCTAAGGGTACATGAGGATGAAGTGTTATGTGGCATCCTGGACAGGATCCTGGACTAGAAAGAAAACATTCGGTTAAAACTAGGGTGATCTGAATAAGCTATGGACTTTACTTAGTAATAATGTACCAAGATAGGTTTATTAATTGTAACAAATGTACCGTACTAACATATGAATAACAGGGGAAACTGGGTAAGGTGGTATATGGGAACTCTTTGGACTATCTTTTTAATTTTCCTGTAATACTAAAACTATTTTTAAAAATAAAATTTATTTTAAAAATAATAAAAGCACGAATACAAGGGCACATACTTTACCCTTCATGGATACAAGGGCACAAACTTTACGTTTCACTTTGGGCTCCAATATGGCTCGGCTATCACTGGCTGTATCCCCACCTCATTTGAATGGAAGGTCCCAACATTTTGTACCTTTATTTCAAGACCGTAGATGTGTTTCCACTGAATTTCAGTCAGGATTTTTCCCCAGAAACAATCCTGAATCTGTAAAAATACTACAGTATGCTATGATGTTGAGCAGTCAAACCCCTCAATAAATGAAAACTTTGTTTAAAAAAACAAAATCAAACATCATCTACAAAGAAGAGCCAATTTTAAATTCAGTAACTATAAAATAATACTTTGGAAAAATTGCTGGTAATTTTGTTTTAAAAATTAAAAATAATACACTATTAAAAATGTCTTCAGAAAAAGTCACACGTATCAATGCTCCTCTCTGCAGTTTTGTTTAAATGCTGCCATTTTTTTCCTTCCAAATAAATATTTTATACATACACCCAACCCACTCTTGTAGTTGTGCTTGTTCTCACTTCCCACTCTTGGTAATATTCTTTTAATCATTTAAAAAGTTACCTCGGACTTCCCTGGTGGCACAGTGGTTAAGAATCCGCCTGCCAATGCAGGGGACACGGGTTCAAGCCCTGGTCCAGGAAGATCCTGCACGACGCGGAGCAACTAAGCCCGTGCGCCACAACTACTGAGCCTGTGCTCTAGAGCCTGTGAGCCACAACTACTGAGCCCACGTGCCACAACTACTGAAGCCCGCGCGCCTAGAGCCCGTGCTCCGCAACAAGAGAAGCCACAGCAATGAGAAGACTGCGCACTGCAACGAAGAGTAGCCTCCGCTCGCCGCAACTAGGAAAAGCCCGCGCGCAGCAACGAAGACCCAACGCAGCCAAAAATAAATAAATAAATAAATAAATAAATTTATAGTATAAAATAAAAAGTTACCTTTTCACCTTAGCACGATGTGGTGCTTGTTCATCTTTATAACCAGTGAAGGGTACCACCCAATAGAGCAGAACTGGCAAAACTGATTGTAGGAGGGGCCATAATCTAGAACAAACCTGTTGGAAAAACTGCTCTAACAGTAAAGGTGAGGGTAAGTGCTGGAAATCAGACACAAAAGACCACACATTGCGTGCTTCTGTTTACATGAAGTGTCCATAAAGGCAAATATATAAGGAAAGATTGGTGATGTCTGGGCCAGGGGCCAGTGGGCAGAAATGGATATTGACTGGAAATGAATACAGAGGATCTTTTTGGGATGATGGAAATGTTCTAAATCTGGATTATGGTAAAGTTCACAGAATTCTGTCAATTTACTAAAATTCATTGAGTCATACACTTAAAAGGGTAAATTTTATGGTATGTAAAATATACCTCAATAAAGCTGGTTTTGAAATGATGCTTATCAAGATGGGGGTGCACACAGATCACCTCAGCCAGTTTGGTGTCATCAAGATGAATTTCTAAACTTGAGAATTAATATGGTTACTTTGCCTCGGAATCTGCTCCGAGGCAGCACTGAATCTCACAGGAGGCAAACTGCCATCCTCCTGTGTAGAAACAAATGTGTTCAGGGCCCTTAATCCATGATAGAAACTGTGCAAAGTACTTCACAATGAATAAGCTCTATAGCGAATTTAAGAAATTAATTATTCTGGGTCTTGTAATTACTTTCTCTTTCATTCTGCCATTACTCCTTCATTTCTATCATTTCTGTTTGACAACTTAAAAAAAATAACCTATCTTCCTTCTTTTCATAGTTTAATGTCAGCTAGAATTTTAGATGTCCCTTTTCTTTTCATTAATGCAAAGTTCCTTTCCTTTTGTACCTGAGACTGCTGAGTTCAAGCAATTAGTTGTTGAAAAAGCTATGAAAATTTTTCTGTTTCCAACTGAACTGAAGATCCTAACCTGTGAATAAATAAACGTCATTGATGGGTTAGAAATCAAGGAAGAAAGACTACAACGAAAACACTGCTGCAGGAAAGGGCACTCTTTAGCAACCCTTAATGCCTGGGTATTTATGGGAAGTATTCATGAATGTAAAACAAGGGTATTATTCACCTCTTTGTATGATTTGGGGAAAGGACCAGAAAGGAGCCAGTTAATTAACAAAAAAAGAAAGAAAATTAAAAAGTCCAGTGGTGAGAAATTGAACATATCAACCATGAAACTGTGTTAATTTGGTAAGTAAAGTGTCTTAGTTCAAATGTAGATCCTGGACACTTAACAAAATGGTGACAAAATAATTAGGAATGAAGGCATATTATACACACATTAGTAGCTGAAATGAATACAGTATAAAGCTCCCTTCAGGAAAATGCTTTTTGCACAGCACAGAGCAATTATGCATAGACTTGATTTTATTTCCTCATTCAAAGAGGATCTGGGAAGAATGACAAGGAGCCTTTCTAGTTCGGTTGAGTTCTGAAGCCCACAAGCCAAAGTAGAGAAGGAAGAGAAGGTTAAAGTGGGGAAGAGAGGAATGTGGAAAACTAACAAATGAAGAAGGATGTGCACAAAGCCCTGCGTTGTAGCCCCTTCCCTTCTCTTTTAATTTTCTGATTCTCTGCTTTGACTCTCTCTCCTTCTCACCTTTATCCTCTCACATTTGTGTCCCCTTTAAGATTTTTCCCTAGTCTCTTTGTATATTTCACCTTCACTCTTTTCTTTCCTTCCTTCTCAAAAAAACATTCATTAAGGCAAGAAAGCTCTTGAGAAAAAAGAAGATGAATGGTTTAATTTTTGTACCAAATTCAAAAGGTGGAGACAAGGAAAGGAAACCAATGCATCATGTCTTTATAGCTCAGACAGGATGGCAACCTTAGGAGAAAATAGCAAACCAGGGGATAGAAACTGAGGCCTTTCATGGAAAAAGGTAATTCATTACAATACCTATTGTTCTGAGGCTGGGTGTGCGAAGTGATATTTGTACAGTTTCAGCCAGGTAATTGGGTTCTCTTGCTTTGTCTCTTTCCCTTGAGGAGTTTAAATTTTTCCTTTTATAACTATAATACAAAGATGAGTCAGTGGCCCATTTTGTAAAAAGTAGTTTTTTTTAAACACAGTTTACAGTATAGTTAGAAATGAACAGTCTTCTCTCGTGTGTAAAGCATCCAGGGAATGCATTTAACTGCTAATTTTGAAAGAGGAAGGACAAAGGTGACATATGCTTACACATCAAAGTCATTTCCTTCATCAAGTCATTTTATATTATCCAAACCATCATTTCACTTATTGCCCTCCAGCAATCCCTGTTGCTCATTATTATTATTCATTATTATGATGATGTGTTCATTATTATTTCTATTTTTATTACTATTATGTGCATAAAGCAATTGAAGTGAAATCATTTTTGCCAGGTCATTCATGTCATATTTTTTTAGACCTGAAAAGATCAATCCCTTCATCTTACAAAAGAGAAATAGAGATGCAGGGAAATTAAGTGCCTTGCCATGTCACATTGCTAATTAGGAACAAATTTGAGACTAGAAGTCGGGCCTCCTAGAGTGCTCTGGCCACTAGATCATGCTGCCTTTTATTTAGCCTCACAATGATCCAACCAGCATGGAAATACAGATATTTCATACAAGTTTGCATTCTTTTTAACTAAGTCATGAAGCAGCGAACTCTTGCATACAAACTACTTTGGAGGGTGTTGACAAATCCCAGAGACGCTGTAAGTTATAAGGTTAAGGTAGAGGTGGTAATTCAAGGCCAGCCTTAAACCATACTAAAGCACCCCAGTATTTCAGGAATTGGGACAATTTGTCGGGATAGCGGTTAGTAACAGATACTAGGTAAGCATTCTCAAAGTCGGTTCCATCACTCCTGTCTTTCTGACAGCAATTGGCTGAATGCAACCAGCATTCTCTTCTTCATTTCATCTTCTCATTCCCTATTAGAATTCAGATTTACTTCAAAGCAGGGAGCCTCCATAATTATCCTTTATTTTTCTGAAAGATAAGATCCTGATCTCATACACTGTCCCATTAGGACACACAAACTTTGAGGCAGGCAGTGGGCAACTGTCTGATACCTTTTCCATGGTCCAGCATGAAGGTGGATGCAAATCACAAGTATGGCCAAAAAAGAAAGAGAAAAAAGAGCCAATCCTTATTAATATTCTTCATAATCAATCTTCATAGTCAGAGGTGTTTTATTTCCACGATGTTTCCTGGACAAAACTCATAAAAGATTGCACAAAGGTTGATTTTCTAAGAGAACAGTTTTTATTGCTTCTCTTTGGTGGCTTCAAGCACACGATCTAATCTTTCTGCGCCTCTTCTGTGAAATGAGGCCAACAACAGTACCCTCCTCAAAGGCCAGTTGAGGTTTAAATGAGTCAAAATTCAAAACGCTTAGCGTAGTGACTAGTGCACGGTCCATCCCCCCAAAAAGAGCTGCTTAATATTTTTCCCCGGAAAAATACTAAAATTGTAGATTAACTTTCAAACAACTTTTAGAAACTATCTTGTTAGAATAATCTTTCCTGGTTAGCCATGAACAATGCACCAACAACAGGGAACAGTCTGTATTGTTCATAAGAAAGCCAACGGCCTTCCACCCCCAGGTTTTCTGTGCTGCACACTGATTTTCATTCCCACTTGCACAGGGTTGCACCCCTAGTAACAGGCATATTTGAACTCAGATTTTGCTCTTTCATCCTCAGCCCTCTGAGGCTCTAGGAGATTCATGGCTCTCATGTTTGAAACCGGTGTTCCTTGGAAATATTTAACATTTGGGTGAGTTATCCTTATTATGGAAATTAATACTCTCACAGTTTTATTCATTAATATTTTAATATGTTTAAGATGAGACTCAACCCAAACCAATTTACTCAACCCAAACCAATTTCCAAATCAAATCTGTCCCTCTGTAATTTGATTTGTTGGAACAGAGAACAAAAGCATTACCAACAGGGCAGTTTGAATGAAATTATAATTAATTAGGCATATGAATGCACTAACTAATTTTGGATGAGTAATTAGATGACTAATTATGTCGAAAACAGAACTGTGTGCTTAATGAGATGACCATGGCCAATTCTACCCACTGAGAATTTTTTCTATTAGTTAAACTTTTGATTGTTTTTGATGATTCAGGGTCACCTGTGGCACAATTACGTCGAGGAGTAATTTGAGACTGTTTTTTTTTTTGAGGTACGCGGGCCTCTCACTGTTGTGGGAGGCACAGGCTCCGGACGCACAGGCTCAGTGGCCATGGCTTACGGGCCCAGCCGCTCCGTGGCATGTGGGATCTTCCCGGACCGGGGCACGAACCCGTGTCCCCTGCATCGGCAGGCGGACTCTCAACCATTGTGCCACCAGGGGAGCCCTTGAGACTGTTTTGACTTGCAATTTCCATCATACACCCATAGTTAAGGCCTCTTTCCCAAACTTGTGTTCTATAATTGTAGTCTTCGGATTTATTGATATCCCATTCCTTTCCTTTCACACCCTCAAACGCATACACTTTCCCACCACCATCTAAATCCCAAGACAACTGCTTTAAGTTTCTAAATATAGCTATCGTTCATTATTGCTGCTTAAGTTTGGGATCTACCCAATGATAAATTAAACAAGAAGAGAAATGACCCATTGATCAGGCTATAGATAAATCTTCATCCATCCTGGAGTCGTATGTGCACTGGAAGTTTCTCCTTTTAAAGGGCTCTGTCAGAGACCGGCTCAGATCAGAGGCAACCTTCAAGCATTTAGTAGTTCCGCTTCAGGCAGCTGGTTCTAACTAGCACCTATTTGGCAGAAACCTACACTCAGGATTTCTGGTTTTAAGTTCAGACCAATATTTCATAGCAATTGTGTTGTCAGAATTCAGGTCAGGAAGATGGCAGATGTTAACTGAAACCAAAGAAGCAAAAACAAACTCCTTTTACTTTTCCTTTTTATCATGCAATTGGCAGCTCTATGCAAATTCTGAACACAAAGTAAACTGTCAGTGGGTTAGAGACACACGGAGTAGAGGAGACCTTCTTAAGGTATTTTGATGTCCGGTAAATACCGAATTGATTCTAAAATCAGACAAATAATTGATGGTGGGGAAAGGGATGGTCTTTGTATGTCAGAAAATACCATTGTTGATTTTCTTTATTCTAAAAAGCAAGCTGAAAATCATCATGATCTCAGGTTTTATGAAAATGCCTTACCTGGTCCATATTATTCAATGAGCCAGACTGTAAGCTCAGTCCTCAGAGAAAAACCATTCACCTGGGTCTCTGCTTTTTTCCTAGACTTCAAAAGGATTTCCCTTTGGGAAAGTGTTACATCTGCAGAAAAATTCGTATTCGTGCCTGGAATCTAAGTAGAGTCGAATCTACTCCATGGTTAAAACCCAAGACTCCCCATTCTTTTATGATAAATGCAAAATTGCAGGAAATATCCTATGAATCTACGTGAATGTATCTGTTTTGGGGGGGATTTGTGTACATGTAACTCTCTTTACATTTGCTCTGCCCTTCATCTGTTTTTATAGTTTCAAAAGGCAAAGAAAAGACCCAACACTGAACGTATTCCTGATAAAGGTTTCTCTCTTAAAAGGGAATTATGACTCTACCATAAAATCACTTGAATTAGCAATTTACAATTCTTCACATTGTTCAGGGCTCAGTATACTGAAATGATTTTTTTCACACCAAAGAAATTATTTAAAAATTATCTGCTGTATTCTTCAAATCAGTAACCAATTATCTGACAAGCATTTGAAGATTATTAAGTGGCACTACCTGTCTGATCAATATTTTATTTCCATGAGACCAATAAACTACATATACCCCTGGTTGCTTTATGGCTCGCTTGTTGACCCAACATTTCTGCAGAGTCTGACCGTCACCACCAGGCAGTTCTTAGGTCTGTTGTGTGATAATCTTATCTGGTTTTTGCCACTTTATTTTGGCTATTTTTGCTGACCTTTTCCTTGCCCAAGAAAGCTTTCAGGAATTTTGGTTCTCCACCTGAGGATGCTGAAATATTATTTACCTTAGATTAAGCATTTTGGAAGGTCTTGCTTAAGGAGACGCATCACACTTCCACATCCTGCCCGGAAGAGGTCACTTCAGATGCCCCAGTTTATCCTGTCCTCGTTTCCATGTAGGAGGTGTCACACTTCAGGAAAATAGAGACCCTTTGCTTCTACCGGTTTAACCTAAAGAGCAAAAAATAGAAGCCCTCTCTGTAGTTTGTTTATTCCTCAATGAGAAAAAAATCAAAAAGAATGCTTTGAAGGAGAAATTTAGACTCTACAAAGGCCTTTACGTGGAAATGAAGGCCAAATCTGGAAATTCACAGAACAAAATCCTAAGAATTGTTTTAGCTTGTCCTCTTTTCATGTTAACTTTTCCCCAGGTTTGGCAAAATGATGCACTTTGCTTTAGTTAACAGTTTGTCCCACTTCCAGAAGGCCAGGCATTGTTTCCTTCCTGTGTTAGAGATTTATTAGAAAAACTGATACTGTGTCAGAGAAGCTGAAGGTAGAACAAGACAAAGGGAATCAAAATAGTCACTTGTTTTTGTTTTTTAAAGGTGTTACTTTAGAAGCCAATGATCAACACACTTTTACAACCTTAGAATATTCTGTCCCCTGTGCCTGCATCTATGTAACTGTTGAACGTACCACGGAAAACGGAGAGCATTTGACACTAAAAATGTTTACTTCGTTTAGTCCACTACTTCCAAAGTAAATGGCTTTCCCTAAATCAGGGATTCTGTTACACAGTCCTGAACTCGTTCAATTCAGTTAAGTCAAAGTTAACAGTTATCTACTGAGTGTTCCTCACGTGAGCTGAGCATATGCTTGGGCCCATAGAACAAAAATACAAGCAATTCAAGAGACAGAAAAATTCGTTTGCATTTTATTACTGACCAAGAGTGAACTTAACAGTAATTTATGTTGGTATGTAAATGTATGCTCAGTGTATATGTGTCTTTACGTGTGTGTACGCTTACGTGTATGTGCACGTGTAGGTGTGTGTTGTTACGTGTCTGCTGAAAGCATATACTTTCTAAAACACAAATAATTCAGGTTGATTTCCTTTTTTTCCCAAATCTAAAGCAAAAATACTTTTGAATTATTATGTTTGGTTTAACTTTTTCTACATCTGATTCATGTGTTGCTTATTATAGAATTCTACCTGGTGATAGAACTTGTGTTGAGAAATCTATTTCCCTAGCTTTTTGGTCTGATACAGTACACATTTTGTCAAAGCAAATGCATCAGACTCATGGAATAGACTTTACATTTTGCCCTTAAACTGACTAACTGGGATGTCTATGTTTGTTTGACTTACCAGTATCTACTTTTCTGTCCTTTGTGGAAAGGATGTAAGTTCATATTGGCCACAAAAATTAGTGTTTCAATAGAGTTACTTCTGTACCTAGCATACCACGTAGAGTGCAAAGTATGTCTTCACTGCAGGTTACTTATATGGGCATCCACTGAAGTAAGTGTTCTAACTGCAATGGAATTCTTTAGCTACATTTCAATACACATTCATAAAACCACTAGGCTTCAAAGAAATGAATTGAAAAAAGTCAAGATAAGGGCATCACACTTTGGCTTTTACCAAAAGTTTTCAGACACAGTTGGCCAGTGAATTCTATTGTTTCTAAAATCATTTAAACTAATATTAGAATGACTCTTTATTGTGTTTTATTGCTTTATAGTTTGTGGTGATATGATAAAAGACCGTTAAAATATACATGGGTAAATTCTTCCTGATAACTTATTAACTACTCCCCAGTTAAGCTAACATAGCCCTCAGAGGCTCTTAGGTAAAAAATAGGTGTTAGGTCGCTTTTATCCTGCACAGGATCCAGGATTGTCACATGAGGCACATGGTAGGTAGGTAGTGCATGGTACTCAGGGGAGGATGGTACCCAAAGCGAAGGTGTTGTGGTTTCTTAAAAAGTAAAATCAGTAATTGGCTCTACACTATTAAATCTCATGAATTGATGTGTCTAAGAGTCCACTGTCGGTTCTAAACTAAATATGGAGAAATAGAGAAAAAACAAATGTGAGGCTGGTTTCTGCTTTCCATCCCTGGTTTGCACAGACCTTAACAAGGCCCATCCTCGCCCATCCTGTGTAACAGCTGAGGATTAAGTGTCATCACTGCAGTTTTGTGTTAGCATACCCCACCTCTGTCCATGCCTGAGAGTCGTTAAGAAAGGCTCGGTCCGAGGTCAAGTGTCAGTGCGGCTGTGGAGGTTCCTCCAACAAGGTAAAAGCATGATTAATTCAAGATGGCTTACACTTCTCCATTGGTTCAGGCTGAGAATACATGCAGCTGGGTCACAGCTGGGAAAGCACCTGGCTTCCCATTCACCCAGAGCTGAGTCCTACCCTTCCTCATGGGTGAGGTAAGGGGAAGGCTGGGAACAAATTTCAGAATTTGAACTCTTCCCTCCACACCAGGTGGCTACATAACAAATACCATCCCATGTAGGTCTAAGGTATCCGTTTTTCACCAGGAATTCTTCCAAGCAGTGGTATGTAATGTTACTTCCCTCACACCTCCCAGATTTTTTAAGCCCATATATTGTGAATGTATTTAAAATAGTTCAAAAATATTGAGTTTATAAAAATGAGATCTTACCGGCAATTCTTGTCAGTTGAAATAAAAAAGTTAAATCTTGTATTTTTAAATAAGTTTTAATCATGTTTTATAAAAACAGGAACAGGAAAAGTATATAATTAAAAGATTTGTTTATGACCCTGTATGCACTTAGCCAAGAAATCTGAAAGAGTCTGAAGTAACATGGCTGCAGCGGGGTCAACCTGAAAATCAAAGGAATTAAGTGAATTCTTAAAACATAAACCAAGGAAACGTTTGAGAGCAAACTATCCCAGATCTGGAAATAAATTACTTAGATGAATCTTAGAATTGAGCATCCCAGGAAGACTTGGCATCGGGAGAAATATGTAGTTCCTTCCCTCAAAGAAGCAAATGATCTAGGATGGGAAAAATTAATGTGCATAAGTAATATAATGGAAAGAGAGGAATCAGTAGTCAGAACAGGGTTGTTTGATCTGAGGATAACTGTATCTGTGCTACTAAGACTAAATTATGTGAAATAATTCAAATTAGAATACTGACCTTACTATATTTATATCTTTTTTTTTGTTCTTACTAGGTTACTGGTTTATTATAAAAGGATATAACTCAGGAACAGCCAGATGGAAAAGATGCACAGGGCGAGGCATGAGGTGAGGGTGCAGAGCTGCCATGTCCTCTGCAGATGCTCTACTCCCCCAGAACCTCTTTCTGAACCCTGAAACTCCTATTTATAAACTTTAAAATAGAGCCATAATACTACGATTTACACTGGTGTTATTTATTGAATGGTGTGAAAATTCTATGGTAAATCAACTGTGAGATAACAGAACAGCTATTACTGTACCTATTTTACAAGTAAAGATACTGAGGCTCATAGAAGCATGGCAGCTCTACTGGGTCATTCTAAAGGGCACTATTTACACTGTACCCATCAACTGACCTTCCTGAGATACCAAAGCTGGCTAATGACAGAGCTAGATTTTGTTGGCAAACTTCAGTACATGGGCATTCGAGTCACATGGACCCTTATCAGCTGAATGGCTTTGGTCCTGATGATTGTCATTGTCATCACTTATTTTCTTTGTGCCTCCATTTCCTAATCTTCAAAACAGGATAATAGCGCTTGTTTCACACATTTATTGTAAGGATTAATGAGGTATGGGTGCAGAGCACTGAGTACAAAACAGACGTTCAATACATAGTGGCAGTTACATAAATGTTACTATGTAAGAACTAGTGTCTATTGATTTCTAGGTGAAAAATCTTTCCAGGACATCAGGCTTCTTCTTTTTTTTTTTTTTTTTAACATGGGCTGATTCCATATAAATATATCATTTAAACAGATATTTTATGTGTAAACACAAACAGATACACAGACTCACACACACACAATAAACTCACATACACATAACTTCAAAACAAATCTATAGGAAAGAGTTTTCCCAGTTGGAATTTTTGTTGTAATCTTTACTGAAGAACAAAAACTCTTCTGTTATGAAAGCTTAGATATTATTCCATTTTTCTGAGTAGTCCAATTATGAGTTATATAAATTGCTTTCATTAAATTATATAAAAAATAAACTGTGTAACAAACACCTGAATTAGTGTGTAAAAAAAAATATTTCCTTTAAGAACTATGTGACAATGGTTTGGCTTTGTTTAGAAAACTTCTTCAAGTTTAATTTACTTAAACCAAAGATAATTAAAGATAATAAAATAAAAAGTAATAAATAAAAGTTAACCTCCAATAAGAAAAAAAGAATCATTATTGGGGTAGGGGGAAGAAAGAAGTTTCACCTTTAAAATGTGACTCAGCTTTGGTAACACAAGTTCTGAATAAATAATCCAAAAGAAGTTCAGTCAGATGAAAAAGCACCCAAGATGTGTATGATTTAAAAGTATGGGCAGGGCTTCCCTGGTGGCGCAGTGGTTGAGAGTCCACCTGCCGATGCAGGGGACACGGGTTCGTGCCCCGGTCCGGGAAGATACCACATGCCACGGAGCGGCTGGGCCCGTGAGCCATGGCCGCTGAGCCTGTGCGTCTGGAGCCTGTGCTCCGCAACGGGAGAGGCCCGCATACAGCAAAAAAAAAGTATGGGCAGCATAATGCATCAATATGTATTTGAGATTTTTCTAATAACTCTAAATAAATCCTTTTCAAGTTTTGTACACTCTTCCTATTTGCTAAAGAGCACAGCATTTTTCGTTCATTCAGTTTTTCCCCCTTTATTCACATCTTCGTTTAGTCATTCAACAAGCATTTCTTGAGCAAATAGTAATAACAAGATGCACCAAGCCCTGGGTAAGGTATGTCCTTTGCTTTAAAGGAATTTAACATACATGTAAGTTAAGACACATAAATACACAAGAAACATGGCATGACACGGCACCAGTAAGTCTCTGGAAGAGGGGAATTTCAAGCAGGTGTCATCCAGGGAGTTAGATGCAGAAGGAGCGGCTAGCCCGTGGGACAGGCAAAGATGGGCGACGGGCATTCTAGGTACAGGAGGGCTTAAGTCATCTAAAGGGAGCCCTACCACAGGGAAGAGAAAATAGGATTACAGACGTTTTTAAGAACAGATTTTAGAAATATTTGTTATCAACTCTTCATTTTGCCAGTATTTTGGAGGGGGGGGCGTGTCCGTGTATGTGCCATGTATGTGTTCTCCCACTGACAGTACATCACTGGATAAAAGAGTCATACCTCTGATGTCATAGAATTCACAGTCTATGGTGGTCATTGGCGGACGGGAATACAGACGTCCAATAAATACACAATGTATCAATATATCATATGTGTACATAGCATGTCATAGGAGGGTTGAAGTTTTTTAACAAAGCAGTCAGGATATTTGAGTACCAGCCAACCAGCAAGAGGTGAAGTAGCAGCCCTAATGGTAAAGGAGGGAAGAACATTCCCAGGTGGAAAAAATAGCAAGTGCCAAGGCCCTGAGTTGGGAAGATCAGCGAGGGGTCCAGGGTAGCTGGAGAGGAGAGAGCAAAAGCTGGAGGGGAACGGGGTGAGGTCAGAAACCTCAGGCCACCATTCGGAGGCTCTGGCTTTTGCTTGAATTTGTGTGAGAAGTCTCAGGATTGAGCAGAGTGGATCAATCGGCCCAGATAAGAAAAGGATCATCTATTGAGCGTGGATTCTAAGGGGGCAAAGGGGGAACGGAAGGAAAGAGCCTGGAGGCTACAGGACATCCAGCCAGTGTCATGGTGGCTGGGACCAGTGTGGGATGCACAGAGGTGGTGAAAAGACTTGGGTTGTAGATAGTTTGAAGGTAAAGTCAACAGGATTTGCTGTGAGAGGAAAGACACCAAAGATAACTCGAATTGATCCCTAAGCAACTGAAAAGAAGACATTGTCAATCATCGGAATTGGAACACTGTGGAAAGAGCAAGCCTCAGGGGGTGAGTGGTCAGGAATTTGGCCATTTTAGTGCCTAGGTGGTTGAAGTCAGTAATTCCTTATTTATCCATATTTATTATACTTAACAATTCTGCTTTTTATACTGGTATAAAGTCACACCAACCTACAAAATAAGACTGTTTCATGAGCTGACAGTTAAGGAGCTTTACTTCTTTAAAGATCCCAACACTATCAGCGTTAATTATTGTATTTTATTTTGGTTGTTTTCTCTTTAGCATGACATAGAAGTGATTGAAACAGGAAGCAGAGGTGGGTGTCTATGTAAAGATAAAGTATTTCGACAAGCCAGACTAAGGGAAAAGCAATAAAGGCAAAGCAATCAGAGGAGTTTCCAAAGGGTCTAGTCAGATGTTGAAAGAGACAAAATGTCCGGTCAAGCTCCTGTAGACCCAAAGCTCTCCTAAACAGAAGAAGAAAGAAGGAGGCCTTTCAGTGAGAAGAAAGAAGCTATTCATTCCTCTCTGTCCCACACAAGAACATCTTAAGTACCGATTCTGATTCCAGTATTACAAACTATGGCAACATAAATTATGGCGGGTGGCCTTAAGATTTAATTACCTGTCATATTACAATAAAGAGTGTCCCATCAACATTAATAACTGAGAATAAGTGAAATAAGCGGCGAAATACGTAGGAATGTAAGGAGCAAAATGCTATATCATACTTCCTGGGCTAATGCACACTAAATGATTTTAAATGCCTTTTTTTCAATTTTATAAACGGCCGAGCATTTAATTACTGACCTATGATTTGGCCAGCATCTAACTTACATAAAGAAAACTTACATCTAACTTACATAAAGAAAACTTACATAAAGAAAAATGCGTGTTTTCTAGAAAAGACCTTTACAGTATTTGATGGTCAAATTTTTAAAGGATGCAATTAAAACTTTCATTTTGGAGAGTTGAATTATTAGTGCTCTAGTAACTATTATTGTCACCTATGTCTCATGTACCCTCAGGTAGGTTCTATTAAACAGCTTAAACGACACTTATTTAAAATATTATATACCCTCGTTTTTAATTTGACACACTGGATTCTTTTATTCCTTAAGCTTTAATCTTTTAATAGGAAATAATTGTCTAATTCATGTTCAATTTTCTGCATATAGGGCTTTTTTTCTATATTAGAAATAGAAAATTACAAATTAAGTTACAGTTGGATGAAGGGCTGCTTAAAGCCCATTTGCCTTTAATGGGTTTGACCTCAGGAAAAACAAAAACAGAATGACTTTTAGTTCATTAATTGCAAATTGTTGATGCCAGTAACAGAAGGGAAGGAAGGAAGGAAGGGAGGGAGGGAGGAAGGGAGGGAGGAGAGAAGGAATAAAATTAGAAAGAAAGAAAAAAACTAGAGAGAAAAAAAGAAATCAAAACAATAGAATTGTTTTCATATAAAAATGGAGTGATCCTGTAGGTGGACAGATAGTCCCAAGTTCAGTAGTGTTTTTTTCTTGCTTTGAACTTGCTTCTTGTTATGGTCTGATATCTGTGTCCCCCCAGATCCATATGTTGAAGCTTTACCCACCCATTGTGATGATATTTGGAGATGGGACCTTTGGGAAGTGAGGAGGTTTAGGTGAGGTCATGAGGGTGGGGCCCCTATGATGGAAGTCGTGCCCTTATAAGAAGAGGACCAGAGACCAGTGCTCTCTCTTTGTCCTGCAAGCCAAGGTGAGAAGCTGGCCATCTGCAAGCCTGGAAGGGGACCCTCCCCAGAACCTGATCTTGCTGACGCCCTGATCTCAGACTTCCAGCTTCCAGACTGTGAGAAATAAACACCTCTGTTTAAGCCCCCCAGTCTATGGTATTTTGTTATGGCAGCCCGAGTTAAGATACTTTTCTTTGGCCCTTTGCACTCCAAATTGCTTTTATAATCTCACCTGAAGGCCCCCTCCACCGTGCTCAGTGCTTGCTGTGCTGTGTATGTGAAGGTTAAAAGGGCTGTATCCTGACCTCAGAGTATCTGGACCCAGACACCAGGAGGAGAGAGTTTTATTTACTCTTGTGGTGCATCTGCTCATATAGCGCAGAGCAATATGCCCAAATAAGGCCTCGGATCCAAGGCAAGAAGGCCAAGGAGAGCTATTCCATCCAACATCCTTCCTGCAAATGTCAAACAAGAGGTTGTTAGTTTACCAATCTTTACAGTGGTGTCCTGAAACAAACCATACAATGAACATTCTTCCTCTTCTGTGTTTTGCTACTTGGAATACATATTAATTTGTTTCTATCAAACAAATCTTGCCATTCAATCTTCACTTTCACCACGTGTTCTGACCTGTGAATGTGTAACTCTAAGGATTAACTTCCAAGTGCATTCTTAAAAAAAAAAAAGTAGCTCATGTCTTTATCCACCAATATTTTGCTGCCAACCTGGGCAGCTTTACTTTTAGAAGTTTACATTTTAAACTAGTCACAATCCAAACATATTGCTTTGTGTTAAGCTAAAGGAGAGTGGCCGAGGGAAACAGATACTTCTCTCTGTTTGTGATAAATTGAATGAATGTTATTCCCTTACATTCACAATCTTGACTCCATGAGAGTGGCAGTATAGGACAGTTGGATTTATCTGGTACTTCTTAAAATGTAAAACCTATGCTGCTTTTCCATTTGATATTTTTTAAATGATTAGAAGACAATTCACTGGATAGAATTAAATTTACACTATATTATACATAACAAAGGTATGCTTAGCAATTTCCTTAAATATAAACAAAAATACCCATCAATCTCGTTTTTTTATTGAAGTGTGGTTAATTTACAATGCTGTGTTAGTTCCAGGTGTACAGCAAAGTGATTCAGTTATACACACGTATATATCTATTTTTTTCAGATTCTTTGCCTTTATAGGTTATTACAAAATACTGAGTATAGTTCCCTGTGCTATACAGTAGGTCCTTGTTGTTTATCTATTTTATACGTATATAGTAGTGTGTATGTGTTAACCCCAAACTCCCAATTTATCCCTCCCCACCCTCCATCAATCTCTTTTCACATGAGTAATGGTAAAGATCAGGGGCTGACCCAGGCTTTGTAGAGATTGAAGGTTAACAATCTTTTATACCCCATTTAACAAAAAGAATACAAAATGACGAATACCACATTGCTAGGGCCCATCCAGGGCCTTGAACATGTCCCATGTCAGAGAGAGAACCAGAAGCTTGATCTCATGAGGTATATAGTGATTAGCACACCTCTGGGACAGATCTTAGTCAAGGAAATGTAGCTGGCGTGGTCGGGGTCCATTTTCCTTCAGTGTCGGCATTCGGATCCTGCCGTCCACTCGCACAGCTCACAGTGGCCAAGGACAGGCTGGTTGGGTCCCAGCTTCAATGCGACCCTGCACAGAAGCCCCATCTCTCTATGGGAGACTCAAGTTCAGTCTATTCTTAGCTCAGAGCCGGCTGTAACCATGATGCAGAGAGTCATGCAAGCTACTCCCATGGACACTCACAGTTCAGTCTTGATGGCTGCTCTGTCACGTACGACATGGCCCCTGTCCTTTTTGTCTCCATGTTCCCACGCTCTCCTGCATGGATTTCCATCTATCTGTCTGTCTCCTATGCTGGCTTCACTCCTTCGATTGGCGCATCTTAAAGGGATGTTCTGGTTTAATCCCATGACTCCTCATACAAACTCCCTGACCTACTTTCCACTCAGACCTCTCCTCTGGGTTCTAGACCCAACCATACAATTGGAACTTTTTAAAGTCACACAGGTTTCTCATGCTGGAAATGTCCAAATCTGAGTCCTGATTCTCTCCTCAGCACGTAGTGACTGGCTCTTCTGGCTACGCAGTCGCTCAACTCATACCCAGAGGAATCAACTCCAACTTCCCCTATTTTCACTACACCCCTTTCTAGTCAGTTACCAAGTACGATGAATTCTACCTCCAAAATGTCTCTTGAATTCACTCACGTCTCTGCATCCTCTCATCTCAAACCAGTCTAGGTTATGATGATCAAGTTGATTGATTCTTTAAAACATAGTCTTATTTGCCTTCATCAAATACCCTTTTAGCTGTTTCCTACATTTGGGTAGAAACAGAAAGCTTTTCAAGGCCAAATGCTGTGTCTTCCATTTCCCCCCATTACCTGAATCTATTTTTCACTGTAATTAGTTTGGACTCTCAGCAGACAACTTGACCGTCTCCGATAAGGAAAATGAAAAAACATTGAGGAAGAGGTGGAAAACATCTTTAACATCCAAAGACCAAGCCTAGGGACTTCCCCGGCTACCCAGTGGTTAAGGCTGCACTCCCAATGCAGGGGGCATGGGTTTGACCCCTGTTTGGGGAACTAAGATCCCACGCATGGCGAAAAGACCAAGCCTATAAACTTACTGGCATCGGAACCCATGTTTAATCTTTCATGCCTGTTACCATAGAAGTGAAGCCTTCCTCTGAATCAAAGCTCACCCTTTATGTGTCCACCTGTGATCCGGATGCCATCCCCTCCTTTCTTCTCTTTCATTTTATTAAATGTTCGGCATCTCCTTCACTACAGACACTTTCATGTCAATATTGGACCACGATTGTCTTTTCCACCATTGAAACCATTCTCCCCTCACTGGTTCTCCTCACTACTTCAATTCCAAATTCCCTGAAGCAGTGCCTATGTTGACTGTCTCTTTGTTCTCTGCCACCTGACATCAGCATTTTACTGAATTCCCAATCAACGGACATCTCAGTTACTTGGGCTTTCTAAGGGACACCTTAAACCTGATTTTCCTCCTGACTCTCTGATTCCTCTTTCTCAGTCTATTTCGTGACCTTTTTCTTTTTTACCTGTACCAGCTCCTCTGCTCTTTTAACCTTATACATCTTTCTGCTCCATCATCCCCAGCTTTAATTACCACTGATGGATTCTGATTCATAAATTCATATTCTTTGCCAAGATCTTTATCCTGAGATTTAGATGAATATATCCCTCTAACTAGTGAAGATCACCACTTGAATATCTCCCAGTAAGGTCTAAATCCAATGTCCCTAAATAAGTTCATCCTACTCCCATCAAACCCACTTTCTCTTGATCCCAAGTTTTGGTGGCAGGCATCACTATCTACCAAGACGCTCAAGCAAGAATCCTTTTGCTTCCCTCACCTCCCTTGCTTCCCACATCAAAATTCCCGTCAGTGATACCACCTAAATATTTTTTTGAGCTTGCCTCTTCTCCTCATGCCCACTGTCACTGCCCTACTGTTCACTATTACCTCTTACCCAGTACCTTGCAGGATTCCAATTGCTCTCTCTGGTCCTAGCATTGCTTGCTTCTAATACATTCTGCATATTGCAATGTAATCCTTTAATGCACTGAAGAATGATCATGTCATTCTTCTGATTACAACCTTACAACGGGAAATGACAACAACAAAACCTTACAATGGCCCTCCAGTGCTCTTAGAGTCAAGTGCAAACTAAACATGTCTAACAAGGCAATAATGCACGGCTCCTGCCACCTCTCCAACCTTCCTCCCCATCACCTTCCCCGACACTGTGTAGCCGGCTGACCCCTTTATGTACCTGAGACTCTCCACGTCACCCCCTGTGCTGCATTGCCCCTTCTCAGGAGATCTCCCTTATCCTCAGGCCTCAGATTAGCAGCAAGTTGTCAATGAACTCCAAAGTCTGATTTGGTTAAGCCTCCCTATAGCGTCCTTTACAGCCTCTATTGATGTTCATTACAGTGTACTGTGTTCTCTATTTGCTTATTTGTAGACTATAAATGCCTTAAGGGCAGGACAAAGGTTGTACTGTTTAATCTGCACATTCTTAGTGCTGGGTTCAGTGCCTACCACCTAGCAGATGAGAACTTATATATTATGTGCCTGAACTCTAAAATGGGGATCATTGTGATACCCACCTCCTTGGCTGTTGTGAGAATTGAGTGAACTCTCACCTGGAATGAACTTGGAATAGCACCTAGCACATAGTACATGCTTAATAAATGTTAGTGATTGTGATGTAATGAATGGGCAAGTAATTGTTCTGACTAAAGGAACTTCCTGGCCTCGGACTCAACTTGGCTCAATATTCCCCATTTACACAAGAACCTATAAATATGGAGTGTTAGTATTTTTAACTTAACTAATATTTACTCAAGTAGACTATGAGGGGTGGAGGATGCAGGATGAACAGCACAATGTCCTAGACCCACTCACTTTAATATAATGTAGGAAATGCTAAGGATGAAAATCGTGACATGTATTGTTATGGCGGCCTGCAGGGTGGTAGGGCTTTTAAAAGAGGTCAGGTCAGAGACTAATGAATGAATCTGAGCGTTTATCTCAAAATTTTAAATTTGAGGGAAGAAACATTGCAATAAAAATAGGTATCACTTGGAAAAGGTAGAGTACATCAAGTTATTTACTAATCGACCAGGACAATCTATTACTGCATTGAATAATTAACTAATATTTTCACAGAAAGCATACGTTTCTATAGGGGCTACCTAAGGTGGAAGTCACACAATCTAAAATTTGAGATTGCAAAGTATATATTAAAAAAGATGCAGTAGAGCCTTACACAAATCTTTACCTCCTTGGAATTGCAATTAATGTGACCTAACTAAAAGGATTACAGCTTGTATCAACTTGAATGACATAGGTCCTAACACATATAGTCCACATTATAGAAACCAGCACTCAAGATTCACATTTGGGCTCACATTTTCTTACTTGTGTGGGTTTAACTGTGAATCTAATCTAATGAACTTCTGACATCTAATCTCCCAGAAGAAATTGTCACAGCTCTTCTTTTTAAATGTGTCTGGAAATACAGTGATAAACATGTTTGTATTTATTATTGTGTTTTTTCTCAATACATTCTACACTCCACTGATCGGGATTGGTTTACAGCCTAATATCTCGAGGACAAGAATTCAACCCAACTCTCACGTACAGCAACGCACACAGGAGGGCACTGAATTGATATCGTTAGTAATGATAGCGGTCAGCATCAGGGGTTGTCCACTTGGCACTACTGACATTTGGGGCTTTATGATAGCAGCATCCCTGGCCTCTGTCTTCCTGATGTCAGCTCACTCTCCTAGTTGTGGAAACTAAAAATGTCTTCAGACATTACCCAATGTGTCCTGGGGAGTGGTGTGCAAAACTGCCCCCACCTGAAAACCACTGCTCTACGTACATGCAGGTGCGGGAACTTTAAAGGCAGCCATAGCAGGGAAGGGATGCAGCCCACATCACGTTCCTGCCATACGATCTTGGTGTCCCAGGGCAGTGAGGTCAGAAAGAGGCACAGACAGTCTACTTAGAATCTGATGAAGTTACCCACTGGCTTCAAAATTATTAGGCCGCCTTCAATTTTCAAATCTTCTTCTGCAAGATGACAACTGAGAATTTATGCCCTGGTGGTAGTAGGCATAAAAGACCCTTGTGAGGTCCTAGGTGGATTAAGCTTTTCATAAATCAACAGTGTAGTGTGACTAACTTCCAAACCAAGCCAATTGGATCTTCAGCTGCATTGAGAGTTGCATATTTTATTAAATGATGAATTTAAAGTTCTGTACTTTAAGATCATTTTTGGAATGTCCTGAGACTACATTGTAAGAACATCTAGGTATGTACTGGGAAATACTCAAGGAATTGTAAGCTAACAGGGAAATCACATATCTCACTACAGCATAAACCAAGGAGGTTTGAGATGCTTCAATGATGCTAAAACTCAAGCACATACCTAAAGACCATTGATAAGGATAGTATAGAAAAGCCTTAAGTTTCACATGAGCAATTAAACTTGAATATTGATGCCACTTCTAATCCTGAGAGGCTGTGATTCCTTTAAAATGATAATTTATTTTTTCTCTCTGGCCTATTTAAGACCAGGACTGGAAGGGTGGGGGGATGGGTGTTCCCAGCCTTCAGTGGAGGATAAACCAGACCTGTGTCTTGTATTTAGATTGTACATGTGTCTGAATAAGTCAATACTCCTTTACAAACGTCTTCCCAAGATCTTAACGCCCTTAAGAACAGGATAACTACCAACCCACCCACCCCGCCTTGGTTTACTTTACTTGGCTTCTGCAGATACACAGAATGTGTTTTAGACCAAATAAATTATTGACTTTTCTGCCCTGATACCATGGAATTTACCTTTCCTAAATAGCTTTAATCTTTGTTACCTCCTATATCATTATTTGTACAGCTTGGGTTTATCCATGAGAAGGTCACTGCTGAGTGTGATTAGACAGGATTGAAGTTTCCCACCAGTAAAGCTGTGCTGACTCAGTTGACTTGTGAAGACACCTTCAAAGACAAATTTCCAGAATCACTTCCTCGCACTTGCATTCCTTATTTCTTGAGGCAACCTATTCATAAATAGGGTCTTCTTATTCACTTATTTCTCAAATATTAGATTTGATTCACTTGTGATCCCAAAGCGACTTAATGTCATAGCATCAATGAGTCCCTATTATACGGGTTTCTTCCCCAGAATACGATGTGTCCTTACTCAAAATGTAACCTTTTACTTGTTTCAGTTTCAACCCGAAGATGGCCAACATGCACTAGTCATAATATTTCTTACAGAAAACACAAAGCTCTTTTATTTTTAAAATATAGCATTATATCTCCAATTAGACAGCTTCCCAAATCTTTGAAATCCTCTCTTTTGTAACTATCACCCATGCTCTTTTATGTCATCTCAACCTTTAAATTTAAAATCAGGTTAAATCTCTACCAAGTAAAATATCAAGTTGCCTCTCACTCCATAGTCAAACACAATAATGAGGGCAAAAAAAATTTCTACAAATAAACTGATAAAAATCTGCTGCAAAGGGGTGCCATCAGTTTTTTACATGGTTCCATTACTGTGATACTTTTCATTGGTCCTTTTCAGTAA
This sequence comes from Monodon monoceros, assembly GCF_005190385.1. Taxonomy (NCBI): domain Eukaryota; kingdom Metazoa; phylum Chordata; class Mammalia; order Artiodactyla; family Monodontidae; genus Monodon; species Monodon monoceros. Next base: position 4,978,294 of record NW_021703785.1, read on the forward strand.
GTTCCCTCACTGTGTTTTATACGAAAGGATGTGTTTGCTTGACTCAATATGTTGCTGCACTGAGGAAGTGTGCCGAAGTTAAAAGTCAGGAAATTTTGTTTCTCTCACCATCACTAACTGTGAATCCTTTCATTTCTGTATCCGACGTTTCCTACCTGTAAAATGAACTCTCTGGCCCAAGAGAGGACATGACTAGGATTAGTAAATAAATATCTAAGGGTTTTCAAAGATATCAGACACAGATTTTTATACAGCTTCTACAACTTAACATGATGCCCTAAAAGTTCATGGTTCTGAATGTGAGGACTAGTAAACGCCTGTGGAGAAAAGGAGGCCCCCTGCACTGTAGGTGGGAATGTAAGTTAGCGCAGCTACTCTGGAGAACAGTGTGGAGGTTCCGCAAAAAACTAAAACTAAAACTACCACATGGCCAGCAATTCCGCTCCTGGGCATATATCTGAAAGAAAAAAACCCACTAATTCGGAAAGATACCTGCACCCCAATGCTCATCATAGCACTATTTACAGTTGCCAAGATATGGAAGTAACGTAAGTGTCCATCAACAGATGAATGGATAAAGAAGATGTGGTACATATATACAATGGAATATTACTGAGCCATAAAAAAGAACAAAATCGTGCCATTAGTAGCGACATGGATGGACTTGGAGGGTATTACAACTAAGTGAAATAGACAGAGAAAGATAAATACTGTATCACTTACATGTGGAATCTAAAGACACAACATACTAGTGAATATAACAAGAAAAGAAGCAGACACAGATATAGAAAACAAACTAATGGTTGTCAGAGAGGAGAGGGAAGAGGGGGACAATACTGGGGTGGGGATTAAGAGGCACAAACTATTAGGTATAAAACAAGCTACAAGGACGTATTGTACAACATGGGGAATATAGCCAATATTTTATAATAACTATAAATGGAGTATGACTTTTAAAAATTGTGAATCACTAAATTGTACCTTATATAATACTGTACGACAACTATACTTCAATTTTAAAACAAGCCTGAGAAAATGTAAAAACATGCCAGCATGTATTCTTTGAGGCAGCAGGAAAGACATCTGGTTCCCTTCTATCTCTATCGTGCATGCGTTACAGTTGTAAATCTCCTTATAGTTCTGCATTTTCTTAAGCTATAGCCCTCTGAAGAGAGGCTACTGTCAGCGAGAGCCACACAATCTGGACAGCCAGGGCAGCCAAGGAGCGGTGGGCTGCTGTCTCCAGGGCAACCATTACTAGCGGTTGGAGGGATGGGTAGATAAGTGTGCCGGCATCTCTCCCTTTGGAGCAGAGCTCTGCGCTGCATGCAATACGATTTCCCAGGTGGTCCCAAGAGGGCCTGAGCCCCAGTTGCTCACAGCGGATGCACCCTTTATTGGCGCATTATTTTTTCCTTTGGCTTTTTTCCTTCCCTGTCTCGCTCCCCATGCCTGCACGCCTGGAATCATCCTCCAAATAGACCACCTACACCCAAGACCTCATGTCAAGCTCTTTTGGGAGGGTGAACTCAAACTAAGACGATTTCTCAGGTCACTTCAGTTTAATAAACTTTTATTGGGCACGAACTCTATGCTAGAAAATGTGCCAGGGTTTAAAGATAAGCAGTGCAGTCACACATTCTCCTGACTCAAGGAGGGGTAGCCTTTTCTGAGGGAAATAGACAAGTAGACACTTCATCACAATAGAATATTATAATTGCTATAATAACAGCATGTCCGGTGGTTTATGAGAGCTCAGAGGAGGAAAAAACACATTTTGTGGGGTGGGGGACATGGGAGAAAGGCATCTGTCCCAGGACGCTTCCAGAAAAGGTGTGTAAACTGATGCTAGATGTATCCAATAATAGTGTGCTGTGTGAAAAACAGAGGAAAAGTGGGAGTGATCTGAACAAAGCATGGACTACTTATTCCTTTAACATGAGTTACCAAGCTCATATGACAGGCAAGCTTACTGCTAGGCACTGGGAAGGGGTCAGTGAAGGAGACAGCATTTTGCATGACATTTTGTCAGGACTCACCATTCTATCCTTTGAGGCCTTCACCAACTTTCCACTACACTGTGAACGTCTGGACATCAGGGACTACATTTTCTGGTTTGTTTTCTCTTTTAGCTTCACACCGAAATTTATCCAAATCTTGCCTTTCTAAATTTTCCTCTATTCAAACATCATTACCCGGCAGCCTAATTTCTTTCTTTTTTTTTAATTTATTTTTTATTGAAGTACAGTTGATTTACAGTGTTGTGTTAGTTTCTGGTGTACAGCAAAGTGATCCAGTTATACATGTATATATTCTTTGTCATTATGGTTTATTACAGGATACTGAATATAGCTCCCTGTACGATATAGTAGGACCTTGTTGTTTATCCGTCTTATATACAACAGTTTGCATCTGCTAATCCCAAACTCCCACTCCATCCCTCCCTAATGCCCCTCCCCCTTGGCAACCACAAGTCTGTTCTCTATGTCTGGGAGTCTGTTTCTGTTTTGTAGATAAGTTCATTGGTGTCATATTTTAGATTCACATATAAGTGCTATCATATGATATCTGTCTTTCTCTGCCCGACTTACTTCACTTAGTCTGATCATCTCTAGGTCCATCCATGTTGCCGCACATGGCCTTATTTCATTCTTTTTTACGGCGGTCTAATTTCTCGCGTGGGCCAGTTTGAGGAGTGACTCAATGGTGCATAGCAACCCACGATGATGTGTCCAAGGAGCTTAAAATTGTTTGGCTTTTCCTTGGACTCGCATTTGTAAAATAAACTGAAATTTTCTTGGCCCCAAATTTCCCCTCAGGTTCTCAGCCCCTATGATGCTCACCCTTGAAATGAAAGAGAGTGTTAAACACGCAGCTGAGTGAGGACTTAACCCACCGATAATCACTCAGGAAATTTTGGTCCGTAAATGTGACCTGGAGTCATTCAGAAAACCAGCTATGAGGCCTTGGTCTGGAAAGTTCTGTCAATGGGATGGAATCAAAAGTAGAAACACAGGTGAAAGGGGCACCATTGGCTCCCAACTGAATGAAATACACAGCCATCTGTGTGTGTAGGGACAGATTTATTTCCTGCTAAAACATGTATCTCCTGTCTCATAAACACAACTTGAACACACCTTTCAAACATCCAAGGAGAGACAAAGGCCATGGGGCAGCAGGGTATGGTCCACCCACCAGCTCGCACCAGGTTTGTTTTCATCTATGGGAGGTCACCTTTCTCACCCTAAGTTTAGCATCTACCTACCTCTCCTGCAGCCCAGCACCCAGTCTCTATTTTTAAATGATTATCCCAGTTTCTTAGCTCAGTAAACTACCTAGTGTAAACATTCTTCTCACCTATTTTTTCTTCCTCCTCTGGGGAGCAAGGTATTTCCTAACATCTGTTTTGAATTTGTCTTTCTTTTAATGTCTTTGCATGCCTTTTTCCTACCATCTGCACTGAATTGAAAATAGCACGTTGTGTTGAAAGGTTTTCTTTGGCCATTTCTAGGTAAATGTTACCTTTCACCCCAGGGGACTCCAAAAGTGCATTTGTGCTACCTCTTCATGGATCATGTGGCCATTGCCATGCAGCCACCTCAGTGTCAGGGGACTGAAACAAAGCTGTGTGTCCCTGAAAACCTCCCTCTGAGCTATTTCAGAAGCCTGGAATACTTATTGAAATAGAGCGATGGATGGCCACTGCTATGGACTGAATGTTTGTCCCCCCCTGCCCTGCCCCACCAAATTCATATGCTGAAACCCTAACCCCCAACGTGATGTGGTCTCAGGGAAGTAATTAAGCTTAGGTGAGGTTAAAGGGTAGAGCCCACAGGATGGGATTAGCATCCTCGTAAGAAGAGGCACCAGAGAGCTCCCTCCCTCTCTGTCTCCCTTGCTCGCTCTCTTTCTCCACTATCATGAGGACACGGCAAGAAGGCAGCCATCCATAAGCCAGGAAAAGAGCCCTCACCAGAATCCTGCCTTGATCTTGTACTTCCAGTCCCCAGACTGCAAGAAGTCAATTTCGATGGTTTAAGCTCCCCTATCCGTGGTACTTTTTGGTGGCATCCCCAGCAGATTAGCAAGACAGCCTTGTTGCACATTTTTCATTTTTCACACTCCTCCGTACACCCCATAAACCTCTTCCAGATATGTGGGTGGGGCCCCTCCTTCACTGGGGCCCTATTGACTAGACTGAGCATGTTGAGCTATTCCTCTAGACTCTCTAAACTCTGGCCACTCCTGACGAGGACAAAGATTATTGCCATATGCAGTCATGCTATTGGGGGCATGTTTTAGCATATACATTACAGACTTTCTGGAGAACAAATGAAAATGGAAATTAACTAAATTATCTACAATTCCACCAACCCTAAGATAAAGAACAAGTATGTGTTGCTAAGATTACTTCTAGTCTTTTTAATATGCATAGATGTGCTTAAAGTGAAGCACACGTGCATATGTTTGCATGTGTGTGTATGCATTATTCTATATTCATGAGTATTATATGTGTGTATATAGTGGATATGTACGTTCGTATGTGTATACACACATGTCTATGAGTAATACTATATCTGTATGTGTATTATATATATGTATATGTATAAACACCTGCTATACACACTATACACACACATAACACCTATGCTGTCAGCCAAAGATTCGGCCAACCTAGATTCTTTGTGATTCAGAATCTGGAGAATTGAGAAAGAGTAAACAAGTGGACACTGGAGAAAGAGAGTTCTTAAGAAGTGTTGCTGAAAATTAGAAATGGATTTCCTTCCATGTTATTTGGAAAATGAATGTAAATATTGGAATCCTTTTTTATTTGTGGCTTGACAGCCAGACTCTTTTTCAAATGCTGCTCCACGCAAAGACTCTGCCATGAGGCTCCTTGGCTTATAGTTAGGATAATATAAAAATGTGTCACTGAATAGTGCTGACCTGGTCATTTTCATCCAGCGTGCGTCACTTTCCAAAGAACATCACAGTTTTCTGCACTGGATGTCTCTTTAAATGAACTATTTTATGAATAGACGCTTTTTAAACAGTAAAGCAGAAAGCAGATGTGAAATATTGCTCTTAATAGTAATGGGGGAAAACTCAGAAATCAAAATGGAAAGCAGGTAAAGGGGGAAAAATGCGATGGAGGTTTAGCTCTTCCCATCGCCTCCACAAGGACTGCCATGAGTGCTCAGGATGGCAAGGGTGTCCACAGGAGACCCTCCACCAGCTCCAAAGGCAGCTGGGCTCTGAGTCAGAGGGTGGCTCTGCCATCTCTCAGTGACCCCGGGAGCACTTCCGTATTCTCGTGGTCACTGGCCCCTTGCCATCTGTATTTTGAGATGTTCACAAAACATTTTCTTCTCATTTCCAGTAGGAAATAATTTCTGTAAGTGACTGACTTACTCTAAACAGTCTTCATTCTAGAATGCACATTTACTTAAACGGGCATCTTTTATAAAATGAAATATCTGATCAGACTGTCTCACAAGTTCAACTCTCACGATCCCCCATGACCTTGGAAGGGAGGAAAGGGACTAGAGGGTCTTATTGGGATCTGGTGTTCCTAACTGTCGATTATAAGCTTCTAAAGTTACTATGATGAAGAAAATCTTGGAATATTTCCTAAAGGTACTTATTCTGTGCTTTTCAAAGACAGTTCTAAATGGGGTGTTACGATGAAACATTATGATAAACAGTTTTAAAGATCATGAGAGGTTTTTCCAAATTAAATGATCATATGATTCTTTGAAAAAAAATGCAGACAGGTGTTAGGTTTCTTTACAAGTTACCTGGAAAATGACTTCCCGAAGTTGACCAAGCAAAATGCCCCATTACTATTTTTTTTTTTTTTTGCCCCATTACTATTTTGCATCAACAGTAAAGGATGTAGGGTGTCCAGCTTGGGTAAAGGAGGGATAAAGGAGCATGAGAATATGAGATCAAAGCCTGCGCGCTACAGGAGAAAATGCTTTTTCTCTGCGGCTTTGAAAATCTCTTTCTAAAGGGATCCCCTCCCCACTTACTCTGGGGTTTGGCATATGGCTTGTGCTGCAGACGGATAAGCAGTAATACAGCTGTTAAGGGTCTGGCACTCCTGCTCTGCGATGCTCCCTGCCAGCTGGCCAGCAGCAGCCTGGGCTTGTGGAAGGAGCTGATTCCTCCCAGCTGTGAGGCAAATGAAAGTAGGGAAATGTTGTTATGCACCAATTTCCCTTCTAAGCCATCTTAGCTTCAGCACAATCCCGACAATAACAACTTCCCCAGAGGCCAACTTCTTGTGACACAACACACTTTGTCCACGTTATGTGGAATCGTGACTGCGAGGTTACATTTGGATGAGGTTAAAAGACGGCGGAAGTGCTTATTGCAGGAAGCTCTGAATGATGAATAAAGGAAGAAACCTCAGTCTGGGGGGATTATGGGGCGTTCACTGCGCTACCCGGGTGCCACCAGCATCCCACACAGCCCATGCAGACTGGCGGCCAGGTAATTCATCCCCCTGTATACCTGGAAGACCCAACACGAGGAGATCTCCTTACTCTGTAGCGTGTTTCTGACAAAAGATGCATCAAACAATACTTACGATAAACTGTTTTAAGAAAAAGAGAGCTCTGAATTTGAAATGAAATCCGCAAAATACTGAAAGTGTCTCAAGAGCAAACCTTATCTGGGGGGCTAAGGGTGCAGGGAAAAGGAGGTGACGGGTCAAGTTTTCCAGGGAAGTCATCACCCTTTCTCTTAGAAAGCGCAAAGTTCACATCACCTTTTAGAAATGTGAGATACATGTTGCAGCAATGTCTGTTTTCTCAATGAAGATGAATGCATTTTATTTGTAAATACTTATGTTCTGCATTTACATTTCTCTTCTCAAGGAGACTGAATGATCTCACTTTGAATGGTCACTGGAAGAGAAAGCGGTCTGCTGTAGGACCCTTCCCTGCAATAACCCCAGACTCAACAGATACTTTTCTCGCGCTCCAGCCCCAAATCACAGATCATCTCCTGTATCACTGAGCATTTGTTCTTCATCTTTGCTGATCACGGCAGTTTTATGAGGTGGGGAGGAAAAAGGGAGAAGGGGAATAATGGACTGGAAAATCGGATGTTTGCAAGATTCTCAGGGATGGGTCTGGGGGGTTGCCGAGGGCTGTGATGAAGTGACCTGTTGGCTTCTAGTAGGAGGAAAGGAGTGAACTGGAAAGAAACAGGCCACCAGACAAACCTCTTGCTCTCTACTGTTGCTTCTGAGACATATGCACGGCAAAGCCAAAACCCCACAGGGTCTCGAGCAAGTTCAGGTGGAAAGTGGAAGCAATGTGAGGAAGGCTGCCTTATAGAGAACCTGCAGATCCCGACAGGACAGCATCCTTCCGACCTGCTTCATAGCTACGTTGTGATGCATTAGCCCTCGATCGCCTGCCATGGGACAGGCTCTTTTATCTTTCCCCAAGTGCCACAGAAAAGCTATCATAAAACTTAGATATGCTGCCCATCATGGGGGAGAAGGCAGCGTGACCAGTTGCATAATTATTATAGAACACGGAAAAGAAAAAGGATGAGAAACAAATTAATACTTTGCAGACATCAGGAGCTAGTTGTTGAGAGGAAGGAGGAGAATAAATGGACGAATGCTCCTTTCCCTCTTACTATCCTAATCATGAAACGTTTTAATTAAACAGTTGGAGAAAAGATAATTAATATTTTAAAAACAGTACTTTTCTAAAACATCACAGTGAAATTAAAGAACAGCATTTCTCATGTAATACACACTGTATTCCTGCAATTCATCTGGGACCCAGGGATGAAACACTTCCAAATACTCTCTTTATCTCCCCTGGCTGCCAATTTTATCACGAATGGAAGCAGTGCTTTAGGAAATAACAGCACATTGGCTAATAAACATTGTCTGATTCGGTGATTTATTTTCTTCAGAGGTTATAGCTGTGTTCAAAATGACACCCAGTGAAGTGTCACACATTAATTTAAAAACATTTCAACAGGAAAATCTATCTGTGAACTTTGTGACGCCACCACGTTACTGTAAAACACCCTCTCATTTTTTTCCCCCTCTACTGGCAGCAATAATAGCAACGACATACCTCATGGATGCTGCTAAATACTCAATGAAATGCATACGTTAAGTGCCTTCTGTGTGTGCAGAGCGCTACACAAGGCAATATGGCAGGGTTGGGATGGTGGCGGGAGAGAAAAGAAAGAGAAGGAAAAGAAGTGTGGTTTAAGGAGTAGACGTTCTACTGCTGATAACCTCCATGAACCAAATTCTTTCAAAGAACCTGTTGAATGAAGTGAAGCTTTTCTGGGGGAAGGGTGGAGGAGTATCCCCCAGTAAGCCTATCAGAACAGATAGGCTGAGATAAAGATAAAGAGAGGGTAGAAACATGGGAAGAAGTTATGCCCATTATGCCTCAAGGTTGGTAAATTTATGAAAACATTGGAAGAAGTAGGCGTGTCTTATTGTTTTACTGATAAGAAAAAAGTCATGGATCTTCTAAAGAACTATTCCAAAAATTGAGTTATTTCGTCCTAAAATATTCTTTCTCATGCAAACAATGGTCAAATGCATACACGTCATTGGACCAGATCGTTTTATCTAGGTTACATTGGTGGAGTTGAGGATGATAACAAAGAATCACAGATCAGCAATTAATCTCCTGCCTTCACAGGTACAATGCCCTCTCCCTTAAGATTTGTTTTGGTAGCTTCTCTTTCTCTACTGCCGAAACCCAGGAACAATTTGCCATGTTCTTATTCAAGAACGGTGGTCCTGGAAAGAAATCTTACAATGTAGGAAACCGTGGAAATATAAGTAGAAGGAAGACTCAAATAATCTCCAGGGCATCGGGAAAACATGAGCTGTAGACAGTGCCTGTTGCCATGGTAAACCCACCTCCTTTTCCAAACCGAATCTCGCTTGCTTCGAAAAACAAATTCTTAGTGCTAACTAAAGCTAATCATCAGTCTTCAGACTCACTGCCAACATCTTTACCTTCATATTCTCACCATGCCAATTGCCTATGATGTCCTAGGGTGAGCATTAGATGAGATTGAACATATATAGCTCCAGCCACTAGTTCTGGTATTTATCTAGCTATAAATTAGGATTAGCATTTTGCCATGGGTCTTATTTGGTTGCCATTCTGTAATAAAGTGCTTTTTCCTTTCTTTCCACAACGCGTGTAGGGTAGTAACTGCATACCCAGTTCAAGATCCTCCCTTTAACAATACCTTACATGATCTTTTGAGCTGAGCCTCATATATGACAAGAAAGTTGAGGCTACTGGAACACTACGATGGAGCATATTAAGGAGAATACTAAAGAAAAAATACATGGGAATTAAGCCATAAGGAATGACCAGCCACTAAATAAACCCGCAGCCTTAAGAAAGTCTTTCTTCTTGTTTTGGTTCCCCTGTTAGTTTTCCCGGTGGTCTTGTAACTTGGCAAAATTTCTTAATAAGGGTGGATATGTTAATTGCAGATGGTACTCAATCCATCTTTCATTTCAAAGTTGTCTTTAAATTTTATTGATTTCGTCTACTGAATTTCTGTCATTTCAGCACTTTCTCCTCCTAACTGCTGTTCCACATATCCTTGAAGTGCCAGAAAAACTAATCTTCTCTAATATTAATGCCCTCTGAAAAAAATACCTGTTGTAAAAAGATGGTGACAAAATAAAATATGTAAGAGAGGGGCTTCCCTGGTGGCGCAGTGGTTGAGAGTCCGCCTGCCGATGCAGGGGACATGGGTTCGTGCCCCGGTCCGGGAAGATCCCACATGCCGCGAAGCGGCTGGGCCCGTGAGCCATGGCCGCTGAGCCTGCGCGTCTGCAACCGGAGAGGGCACAACAGTGAGAGGCCCGCGTACCGCAAAAAAAAAAAAAAAAAAAGTAAGAGAAATTTTATAGAATTCTCTGGTTTGTGCAAAGATAGAATTATTCCTGGGTGGAATATTATTTAGAATTTCATAAATGAAGTATTTGTTTAGGAATATGTTTGTGATGATGGTTTTCTGCATCCCTCCCAACTTTAACAATCTCTTTCTCCCACTGCAGTATCTGGGGTTAAAAGAGATAATTTTGCTACTTCACTGAGATTTATTTATCATATTTATTAACTGTTAATCACACTTAAATTTAGTAAAGCCTATCTTCAATGTAATTTATTGTTCGGTCACTCATTTTTTTTTTTTCAGAAAAACATTTATTTGGCAACTGAAACCAGTACTTTCGTCAGGTACTGTCCCTGGTCTAGGAATAGAGTAGTGAACAAAACAAAAATCTCTACTTTGATAGAATGTTTTGACTGGAGGGAGACCAGCAATAAGATGAAAAGTAAATATGTAATATATTAGATGCTCCTAAATGCTAAGGAATAAAAATGAATATAAAATACCAGGATGGGGGTTGAGATGACCCTTTTGATAGGATGGCCCAAGGATTGAGAAAAAATAAAAAGAGGGGAGTCAAGGATGATGCCATGGCATATGGCCTGAGCAACTGGAGGAATAGGGTCCCTTACCTGAAAGGGATTGTGTTGAGAGTGAGGTCGAATATCAGGAAATACCAGGGGTCTATTACCTATTTTCAGAATGGGAGCCAAGAGGGAATGTCAGGAAGTTAGTTGGACACTTGGGTCTAGAGAGAGAAGTCTGGATTAGAGATACAAACCTGGAAAATAAATCTAGATGATAGTTAAAGCCATAAGATCACCCAGGGCTTGGAGAGGAAAGAGAAAAGTACAAGTTCTGAGCCTTGTAGAGGTCAGGGAGATGGAGAAATCTACAGAGGAGCTTGGGGAGGGGCAGCTGGGAAGATGGGAGGAAACCCAGACGAGAAGTCAACCCAGAAACCAAGAAAAGAAAACGTCTTCAAGCAGAGTATCATCTCGGGACTTCCCTGGTGGTCCAGTGGCTAAGACTCCGTGCTCCCAATGCAGGGGGCCTGGGTTCGATCCCTGGTCAGGGAACTAGATCCCGCATGCCTCAACTAAGAGCCCACATGCCGCAATGAAGATGCCATGTGCTGCAACTAAGACCCAGAGCAGCCAAATAAATTTTAAAAAAAGCAGAGTATCATCTCTATCAAATGCTACTGAGAGAAAACTAACACAAGGACTCAAAAGGCCATTGGATTTGCAACATGGAGGCCAATAATGACTTTGGGGTGGATAGTGGTGGTAGAGTCCAAATTGCAGTGAACTCAGGGAGACAAGGAAGAAAGAGATTGGCTTCTTATGTACCAGGAGTTTTCCTCCAAAGCTTTCTTTGAGTGGATTGGCAATAAGAACTTTTTTTTTTTAACCAAAGAAATAAATGGGTTGTTTTCTTGTGAAAATGTTTGAAAGACACAGGAACACTTGTGCAGCTGGGGTGTTACTTGAGCAGCTTGGCAAATGCTGCCTCATTTACAGCAATCCTAGTGGCAAAGCTCCTTCAATAGGGATGTTCCAAAACAACGCCTGAGTTGGCTTTCAGTCCAAAAAGCTAGATGCATTTTTTAAAATTTTAATTGTAGGCTAGAGTATGATTACTAAGAAATCCTGGAAAGCTGGCATTTTTTAAAGGAATAATCTCCTAAAAGCTTTTTCTCGTGTATAAGTACCTAGATACCAAAGTCAACATCATTTTTCTTTTAGTTTCCATAGCTCTTCACGGAAAACATTTCTCAACCTGGGAGCAACTCAAATTTGCACTCCGTAAAAATAAAAGCTATATCAACCTTAAGCACTATTTTAAAGTCATGGATACTGGGCTCAGTTATTAGCTTTTGTGCCATAAAGAACATACCGTGGACTCTATACTGGAAAGATAGAAGTACATGTCTTTGTCATGTCAGACAATTAAAGGAATCATACTGAGGCAAAAAAATATTAATGAAATCTCTCAAATCCATGGCCACCGCTTGGCTTTCTAATAATAACTCATTCTCTTTTCAATGAATAAGAAGCACATGGGTGCCTGCCAGAGCATATTGCAATCAATTTCTGACTACTAGAAATGTTCTTTTGCATGGAAGGGAAGAAGAAAACATGAGCTTCGCCAGAGAATTCTGATACATTTAAGAATTCACAGGTCTGATGCTTGTTAACCCCTAAAACGCCAACCAGTGTTATTAGAAGTTATGCATCAATCTGAATCAGGGTCGTCTACTCAATCATCATTTGAAAACCACACAGGCAACACCTCTGTACTTGGATTGTCATCCATCAGCTTGACAGTGATCAAGGAGCCCCAATTCAACATTGAGTTTCTGAAGTCTAATATTTACCAAATGTGCAATCTTGATCCCTTGCAATCCTCTTTACGAGTTAGAAAACAGAGACCACTGGCTTCCTCAAAGTCCCACAGTGACTTGTGATTACAATGGGGCCACATCTCCGACTTTCCACAGTTGCCATTGCTTTTCTCATTCTACAAAGCTGTAGTGTGTTCTAAACCTCTTTAAGTGAAATCAGATTGCTAATTGACCACTGTAGCACTTGCCTTAATTTGGGGAGAACCATTTTTAAAAGGCATTAAAGGAATAAAATGAACTAAAAGTGATCATCTCAAACTTGCAGCTTTATTATTTAAAATACACAATGACCTCAGATTTTATTTTTACTTTCAAATATCAAGGAAACTTTAATATCATCATAGACTATACATATTTTTTCCATTCAGATGGTAATTTGCTTAATTGGAAAGATTATATAGTTCAGGACAAAACAATAGGCTAGGATCTAACGTTTTATAACTCAATGTAGGATTTCCAAATTTAGCAAATTTATCCATTGGATATACTTATACTGAAAAGCTATTCACTGTTTATCTTCAAGTCAGATTTAACTGGGCATCCTGTATTTTATCTAGTAACCTAGACTAGCACCACAAAAGTAAACAAAATGCATGAACAGCATTTATGCAATTCCTTTTTGGAATGAAGAAAGGAAAAACCTTCCTTTAAGTTAGCACAACTGGGGCTTCCCTGGTGGCGCAGTGGTTGAGAGCCCGCCTGCCGATGCAGGGGACACGGGTTCGTGCCCCGGTCCGGGAAGATCCCACATGCCGCGGAGCGGCTGGGCCCCTGAGCCATGGCCGCTGTGCCTGCGTGTCCGGAGCCTGTGCTCCGCAATGGGAGAGGCCACAACAGTGAGAGGCCCGCGTACCGCAAAAAAAAAAAAAAAAAAAAAAAAAAGATAGCACAACTGTTTTTATCTTTTAATTTTTTCCTTTTTAATTTTTTTATTGAAGTATACTTGATTTGCAATATCGTGTAAGTTTCAGGTGTATAGGACAGCAATTCAGATTCTTCTTTTTCAGAGTTTTCTCCTTTATAGGTTATAACATAATATTGAGTGTATTTCCGACTACTGCTTTTAAAGCAGTAGGCAAAACTGACTGTTTCCAAGCGGAACCCGGAAGCAGCAAGTAATCAGGGCAGCGGTTCTCAAACGTGGGCCTGGGATCTGCAGCATCCGTGTCACCTGCACGTGGTTAGAACTGCAAACTCTTAGGTCCCACCCAGACTATTGAGTCAGAAACTCAGGGGACTGGGGCCCAGCAATCTGTGTTTCAACACAGATTCTGAAACGCTTGCAAGTTTGAGATCCACTGACTAGGGCACCGGACCGTTCTACTTGCATTCACATCAAAAACCAACCAGAAAATGCTTATAAACTCAAGAACCTCCTTTTGAATGTTGTTAGCTTTGTTTTTACTTTTTATTACAGATATGGAGCCTTTGTGTCCTCTCTTAATTAGACAATGAAGATGCGGCTATGGGGTGAGGGAGGAGCAAAGAGAGAGCAAGGGGTTTTTTTTGTTGTTATTGTTGCTGTTGTTGTTGTTTTGTGGTACGTGGGCCTCTCACTGTTGTGGCCTCTCCCGTTGCGGAGCACAGGCTCCGGACGCGCAGGCTCAGCGGCCATGGCTCATGGGCCCAGCCGCTCCGCAGCATGTGGGATCTTCCCAGACCGGGGCACGAACCCGTGTCCCCTGCATCGGCAGGCGGACTCTCAACCACTGCGCCACCAGGAAAGCCCGAGGGTAAAGTTTTGACATGTTATTTGGTAGAGCCCTCCGGCCAAGGGCTGGCCTAAGATAGTTTCTTCAGCACCAAGATTATTTATTGACTGCAACCTAAAGCCATTTAATCAAATCAGCTCCAGTGTAAGGTCAATTTTGCAGATAATGGGGCCAACTTATCTAATCAATTCTTTATAATGGTTTCTAAGTAATAACAGGTAATTAACATTTTGAAGCTGGTGGGTGAAATGCAGGATATAATGCTTTTGCTTTTCACAGAGAAGTTTGGATCCAAGATGTAACAAAGAGACAATGTAACAAAGAACTTCTAAAGCTCCAAATGATCTGTGAACTACAGTCTTAGGAGCATTTTCATTTTGGGAGAGTTTGGTTAGACACCATATTATCTTAATTACATTAGTAGGGAATTACATATCCATGGGCTTAACATGTATATTTCATGTATCCTAATGATATTAAATTAGAATGATATCATCTGATAAAAAGTTATCACCTAGCTGAGATTCATGATTTTTTATATCTTCTTATTTACTCTAAATGTTGGCATGGTCTAAGGTTTTTGATCAAATAATATGTTTTATTTGTCTTCTTAAATAAGGAAACAAATATAAATTAACTTTGTGCAATTAACCTTGGTTATTTATTTCCTTTTGAGTTTTCTCTCTTAGGTTCTAAATGTAAGAATAAGTACTGTTTATGTACAACGTAATTGTCACCCTTTCCAATATAATATCTTCATTTGAAGAGGTCTGATTAAATGTTTCATTAAATATTTAGGAAGAGGCATAATACATATGAAGACAAACACAGATGTGTATAACTATTTATAATACACACGTGTAAATATATATATTACATAGATATCACATCTGTCAACATTTAAACAAGATTATAACCATCCAGATGATGTGGGAGTTTTTACCCTACGTCTATACGATGGTCACATAGAGCTGCTCAGTAAACACACTGGCTGTCAACCCAGCAACTCTCAAAAAAATGGAGGAGAAGGGGCTTTACATGATCCTGATGACAAACATTCAGAGGGATTGTAACTGAAGGATGAGTAATTCACACACAATGAAAACTTTTACCAAAACATAAGATGACAAAACATTACCCATCTCAATTTGAGTCAATAACCAGTTTTCAATACAAACTCTAGAATTAAAGCCTGATGGGCATGACATTCATCCTTGACAAGCGGGGAAATACATGAATTAAAAAAATGGTCAGTTCTCCCAGAATCTGTAAATTTATCCAGAAAAGACTGAGTCCTAACCAAAATTCTGCAAGTCTTATCTGACCCAGTGTCTTGAATAATGTGCATACACAATGAAATCTTGGTTAGTGGAATAAATGACCAAGAAGATGACAATCAATCACAGAGGCCTAAAATAGGCTACCAGGTGCTGATGTATTTGCATTAAGAGGTGTTTTGGTTAACCTTATTGTAAAATTTGAAAAGTTTAAAAAATAGAATAGTGGCTATGTGCATAAACCTGTTATCTTCACTAAAAAAAAAAAAAAGAAAACAAAACACTTCCCTTTATTTAAAGGGAAGCTTACTGATGTAAGCTTAAAATAATGCAGAAAGTAATAAACTATATCTATTTGAAAGTATAATTCCCTAATTCTAACATTCCCTTAGGCAACAACAGTTATGACAAATAATTATCTTTGTGCCACACAAGCATAAAGAGCCCAACATCGTTTTGAAATCTTATTTCAGCTCACCTCAAGAAGAGGCCTCTAAATTCCCTCGATTATGAATATGTTACTCTTTTTTCTAAATCAAAGGAGGAGAAGGTATTCTAGAAGGTTCAAGACATATTTGTTTCTTAAAACACATTTCCTTGGGTCCCAAAGATTTCACGACAAATCACAAACTCATTAATTACGGCCCAACAGGTCAAGACATGCTTTTGTAGGTAACATCAAAGCAAAGGAACTTGCTTTATTTTATTAAATAAATGCTCTAATATTTGCAAAAATTTATTAGACCTAAAAATGCTTCCACTGAAGAAATAAAACTACCATGAAACTAGAGAAAGAGTCATAAAATATGGAATCACTGCAGTAGTAATCCTAATATTTGATTCATGTTTAAGAAGTCCCTCCGTTGAAATGTTCAGAAGGTGTAATTGCTATTTCTTGCTAAATTAAACTGAAAAGCACACAATGCACTTCTCTGATAATATAGGGTTTCTACAGGTTTTCTGGTAGCCCTGTTTGTGTAACCAGTGTTGACAGACAGACAGTTTGATTAAAAATGCTCACATGATTAAGTTCTTCTATTTACATGCCTAAGTATGTTCGGATGGTGAGCCATTTTATTTTTGTTTAAGAGATAATAGTTTGAACATGAAAGATCAAGCAAAAAATTGAATCTCCAGTTATAAAATGTGGCATGAAATACTATGTAATTAAGATGTAAATCATCCCATCGTAAGCTTTCAAAGAAATGGGAAGGAAAAATGTTCAAAGGGACCAAGCTCTCCTCTTTTTAAAGTTCATATGCCAGAGTATCAAGGAAGAGATGAGTTTACAGGAGGAATAGCAATGTCTGGGAAGAAAAGGAAATCTAGGCATGGGAGACAGTGGTCCTGAGCACCCCCAGAACCCCAATTCTCCTACTGAACCAAATTTACAAGCCAGAGAACTCTGCTCCTGTGTAATTCACTAAACCTGCTTTCAAGCAGTCATTCTGGGCAGACAAATGTCCCAGGCTTGGCAAGGATTGGAAAGAAGGGGGAAAACGCTCTCAGACCATGCAGCCTATTAAGGATCATAAATAAATACCCAGAATACAGGCCATAAGCACCAGAAGAGATGTACTCGGGGCCCAGGGAATTCAAGTAAGGAGGACAGAGTATTTGGTGGTGAAGAGTGAGTGAAGCCTGGGCATGAAGAAGGCAGTGAGTGGGAATTTGGGGAGGAGAACTGAGACTGAGCAAAGATAGGAAGGGTTTGAGCACTGACCTATCACATAGGACACGTAGAGGAAAAGGGGAGAAAGACACTAGGGCAAGTGGTTTGGGGTCTTGGTGTGGGTGATAATAAAAGCCATTCAGAGGACTTGGTGTTTGCTTAATTCGACAGTCACTGAGAAGATCTAGAAAGAGCCTCAGTGGGGTGTTGACATGGCGAGAGTGAGCTTGCCAACCAAGGGGGGAGAGGGAGGAAGAAGCAGGATTTGGGGGCTGGTGGGGTATATGAGGGAAAAGATCACTGATGCCCGATTCATCCATAAATAACCAACTCCAACTTCCTCCAGTCTTCACCCCCTGCTATAAGGAGCTTACAAAATGGTAATTTGGACAGCTGGTTACTAGCCAACTGCCACTGATCTGGAAAGAGTTAGACGTCTTTACAGGTTACACATGAAGTCTCAACTAGAGCCCGTTTTTCACGTGAGAAGGCTGAAGATCAGGTGACTAAGTAAATCCGATTCCATCCTGTGTCTTCAATTTCCAACTTTATGCTAATTCTCTATTTATTTCTTCAGCCACTTATTCTCTCTTGGTCTTTGAGGATCGTACTTTAAAGTTCCCATTAGACTTTTCCTCATAGCTGTGCTATCTCAAACCCCACATCAAAGGAGCTCACACCTTCCACGTGTCAGTTAGTGGTGTCACCGCAAACCCGGTCACCCAAACTAGAAAGTGCAGAGCCAGCCTCAGTTCCTCTGCTGCACAGAAACCCAGCAAGGTACCTCTAAGTCTCCCTGACTCTGGGGAACTTTCAGGCCAATGATTTACCCCCATCTTCACTGGCACTGCTTAAGTTCGGGGACCCGTACTATCTGTCCTAGACTACAGCAGCAAACTCCTCATTTATCTTCCTGTCCCCAGCTTTTTCTCCCTCTGGTCTGCTATCCATCTCTCCTTGGTATTAGGTATCCATGTAAAACAGGCTGAGATAACATCACCCACTTCTACAAAAATGGCTTTCCCAATTGCCCTCTTACAAATTAAATACAAAACCCCAACAATGGCATTCAAAGTCTTTTTACAAATGAGGTCCAAGGCGTCTTTCCAGCCAATGCTCTAACTACACGAGACAGCCCACCATTTATAATTTTGCCACAAACACAAATTTCAACGCCTTTAAGAGGTTTTTTGACTGTCTACAGAGTTCTCATTCATCCTTTACTTACTTGTGAGGTGACTTTCATTGGTATTGTTTTGTAACTCTGGGCTGACATTCAACATCAAAGCTGAAGAAGCACCTTCGGCAGTGGGAAGAGGGAAGACCCTTGATGTTACCTTGCTGAGGGCCTTTGGAGACAATACACATACCCACCCTATCATGAAATAAAAGGGGAGAGTAGGGAACAGTGTGTGTGTATGTGTGCATGTGTGTAAAGGGAAGGAACCTGTATTTTCGGTAACATCTTACGGAAAAACGCAGACGAACTTTTTGGCCAACCCAATAAAAGGATGTCTCAGGCAGCAATAAAATCTTATAAGGTAGAGAAGGCAAAAGAGGAAAAATTGAAATGAAAACTTATAAGATCAATATATATAATTTAGTGAGTGCTTAAAATATGATGCTGATACATGATAAAATTGATAAAACTAAATTTAATAATATAAGCAGGAATGATATAATGTAAGTATGAATAAGCTATTTTTGAAAACTGGATGCGAGTCTCTTAACTTATTCCACAAATATATTGAATACCTACACATTCTAGACACATCTAGCAATGAAAAGAGCCACAGATACAAAACGTAGACACAGACACAGGTTGGTAGTGGGGCTACGATCCCCCTGAAGTTCTCTCCCCTCTGATCACCCCAGCACATCCTCAGCACACACGCGTAGGGACATACGCGCAGAAATCCTTAGTCTGTAAGCACTGCAGGGGCATGCCACCACCAAACACTCAAAATGGCTTTGTAAAAAGCAAATGAGGCAAGATGGTACATTTTCTTTCACTGAGAGCTTGGCAGCCACATCAACAAAAGAAAAACAATAGACGTGGACAGTCAACACTGATAAGGCTTTAGAGTCTGACCTCTGTAGCGCTATCATGATCCAGTTTGCTGGTTGATGAGAGCGTGTGGCATGGTTTCTATGTACTGAGATAGTGTAGTTAAGCCTTTTCCTGAAGTGTCCTATACTAAAGGTAGTCAGCTAGGAGCACAATGTGAATTTGGATTGTACCATAAAAATGACTGTAGAACCCATGCCACTAGACTTACATATTAATGAACTATGTGGAAGAACAGAGAACCCAATCATCAAATGTTGAGATATATTTAGAAGCTACTGCAAGATTCTGTTGGCTGCTGAAAGGATTACTTCTTATGATTCCTTACATGTTACATCGGGCAGAATTCCTAACACTTTGTAAAATACAGATGTAAAGTGAAAACTCACCATATCAATTGGAAATGTGATTTTATAAAACAATGTGAGTAAATTCGAGGCTGAATGACAAAGGGAAATCAGAAGTACATGTCACTGAAATGTAAAATCAGTTAGACATGAAGGAAATCCAATTCCTATCCAAAATCCAAGGATCCAGTAGCAGAAGGATCCAGTAACAGCTATGATTGACCTCAAGCTAAATGAGTCATCAAGGAAGTTAGTATTAAAAAATAATCAGAGGTGACAATGTGAAGAGCTCAGTGAACAATTTTCCTAGTAGAATAATCATAAATGGGGGAAATTACTAAACACACTCACACACACACACACACACACACACACACACACACACATATAACCAAAATTCCGGGAAGTATCCTAAGGACCTACAGTAAAAAAAATAAATAAATAAAAGAGAGAAACGTTTATTCAAGAATATCTACTAAATCTCAGTAAGAGCACCAGGAGTCTGTGGCATTTGAGTCACCACCCACTCCCTCCCCAGTCCTCTGCTCACCGTGGTGGAAGTGCCACTCCAGATGGGTGCAAACATGCACGCAGACTCCCCTCTCCCAGACTCTCCAGTCTAGGGCTATGGTAACTTCCTTGGAGGGGCAGGCTGCAAAGATGTACTGCATGGCCAATAAGCACATGAAAAGATGCTCAACATCCTTAGCCATTATGGAAATGCAAATCAAAGCAACAATGAGACACCACTTCACACACCCTAGAATGACTATAACCAAGGAAAGGACGGCAAGGATGTGGAGAAAATGGTGAAGCCATTCCAGAAACAGTTCGGTAGCTCATCCAAATGTTAAACATGGAGTTCCATGTCATCGAGCATTTCTAACTCTAGGTATTTATCCAAGAGAAATGAAAATTTATGTCCACGTAAAAATTTGTACACGGGTTCAGAGTAGCGTTACTCATAATAGCCAAAAAGTGGAAGCAATGTCTATCAATTTCAGTACAGCTTAAAAAAACAGCATGAAAGTAGCATTTATTCATGGGACTCAACATAACACACCCCATGAAATACATCACAGAGTGGTTAAGACGATGGGTTTTGTAATCAGAGAGGCCTGGGTTCAAGCTTTGCTTTTGTCGTGATTTGCTGAGGGACAGTACAGAAGTGTTTCTGTGTGATTGTTTCATCTGTAAATCGGGAACACTGATGACTACATCTCAAGATGGCCATAAGGGTTATGTGTAATAGGGACTACAAGAATAAAAGCAAGAACAAAATACTCTTTAATAAATCATATTTGTTAAGGACGTTAATTTTCAAACTGGTCAGTGGTTATTTCCTATATTCTGTAACTGTGAACCTCTCTTCCATTTTTTATTCAGAAAACAACAAGAACAACAACATTTTCCCAAACTAAATCTGCTAAGCCTTCTAATGACCCTAACCTGGGGAAAAGCCAGATATTCTAAATCTCGATGCGCCGTCCAGGCTCCAGGCGTGGCCGGTACCCTATTGACTGCTTCCTACATTCTCCTTGACCCCTGAGTTAAGACTCCAGCAGTTTCCCCACAGTTCCCCAGTTCCTTTCTCCTCAACCATCCCAGAAGCTCCTTTACCTGCAGACACAAAGATATCTCTGCAAAACTAGTGAGTTTTGTCTAGATCAACATCAATGTTAGTTCTACTGAAAGAATTCTACTTTTGAATATTCAGTGTCTCCCTCAGTAAAGCATTACATCCTGGGGAACAAGGGGGATATTTTTTGACACCGTGAAACTTCTTATAGTACAGACCTCTGTAGGGGAAGGTTTATCATTGCCCAGCTGGCTGGTTTGGAGGACAAGGCAAGGTCCCTGACACTGCTGGGGGACTCTGGGAAGGCTTATATTGATGTGCAGCTCCTGCTAAAACAGGAGAGTCTCAACTTTTGCCTTTTATTTCACATGATTATTTACAACAAAATAAGCCCTATTTTTTTTCTGCCTTACCCTTTCCTTGCTCCCAAGAGCATGTTAACTTACAAAGATGGGTACCATATAACGAAATTAAGTTGATTAAGACTGGTAATACAAATAATCTAAAGGTAACGTGAAAGGTTGAAAAGTAAAATGGGATCGAGAGTGAAGTTAGGTTACAAAGGCAGTCCCCAAATTCCTCTACACCCTGCTGGAGCCAGATCACACACCTAGATTGACATTTTCCAGCAGTCAGAAAACTGGGAGGGAATGACCAGATGCAGGAGATGCCGTGCTCCTAAGTTATAAGCAAAGCAGTTGCTAAAAAAAACCCCCACAACTCTTCCTAATACCAAAAATCAGAAGACATTTCTCCTGTGGATTTTATATGATGAACATAATTCTCTGAGTAACAATAAATTTCAAAACCCTTTCAAAACCGGTCCTCATAACTCATTTGAGAAATATACCAGCGTGTTACAATAAAGATGATGGTCTAAAAGAGAAAACAGCATTCATATTTATAGTCTTCTGCTTTTCTGGAATATAATAGTCATTCATCTCTTCAACAATGCACGTTACACTCTATGATAAATTAATAAAAGACGCCTTACGTGCAGAAATAAATGCAATCGACTTATATTTGCCACGTGCTACAGCCTTGCATTGTCCTTTTCGTTATATCAAAAAAGTGATTTTTAAAGCACTTAATCTTAATTTTGGTTCCCCTTCAAAACATTTTATCCATCAATAGGTATGATTTTGAAAATACCTTCCATTGAAAGAAAGATGGCATCGTTTTTTTTCGTTCCTTTAATGTACAAAGATATTTATAATAGATACCATCAAGTTGACCTCACGCTTGCCTTTCTGGATTCATGGAAGTACAATCATAAAGGAATTCAGGGAGCAGATTCTAAATTAATTGGCAGTTTGAACTTTGAATGATCATTGCTTTGTGCCTGTTTGGGAAACATGATTGCTGGATTTAGAGATGGATAAGGACAAAGTGCCCAGCTCTGACAAACCATTCTTCTGAGAAAATTGAACTGTTCTTTTTCCAACGGGGTAATGATACCTAATCCTTTGAGATGTAAAAACTCTATAAAAAGGCCTCTTTACGGAGCACTCTGGTCAGCCGGTTAAAGAAAGTGAGCAGTGTTCTTAATGCAAGGTAAACGGTCGCCCTACAGGGTTTTATCTGTCATAATCTCGAACAGCATCCCCTATGGGACTGAAGTTACAAAGACTGTCAAGGCAGGCTGCCCGGCTCCGTCAGCGAATACCTGGCTGGAGCTTAGTACGTGAAAATGTTTAAAATGCTTGGAAGAAAGCTTTCCCCTGCACATTAGTCTAGGCATACTCAGTGAACCCGACGTGAGATAATCCAAAACAATTCAGGTTCAACAAAGGTTGGGAAAATATTGTAGTAGACATAAAGCTTTGATAGAGAGCTTCTTTGATCTAAAGATTATACAATACACAGTTTCTAATCTGACAAATTTTGAGCCGCAGAGCACAATATCTAAACATTCCTCTTTTGTCATAACAGTTTAATCCCTTAAGAATGTGATTTAAACCACTGGGGAGCAAAGGTTACCATGAGATTTGTATGAAAGGGGGAAAATGCCTCAGACACCTTGATAGAAGTATGTGAGGGTCATTAAACTATATAACAAAATGCTCCTTGAGACGGGCCCTGCCAGGTCACCTCCAGTTCAAGGCATGCCAAGGGCCCATTTCTTTTCTTGCAATTAGGTAGAAAATGAAACAGTTCTCTCTCTCTCTCTGCTTTTCCTTTTCCCCTTTCATTTCTCTTTTTCTCTAGTTCAAGATTCAAATTCCCTTGTTGTCACAAAACTAGTTATCTGTAGATGCCCTAGTAGCTACAAATAAACTCTTACTACAAGTTTTGCCAATTGTAATGACATGCTTTCCATAACGTATAGGTTTTACCAAAAATGCCTATATAGTATTTTAACAATAATACCTAAAGTTAAACACTGAATGGCCATCAATATAGACAAAATAAATACTTTATTTTTTCACGTGGGCCGATGGAACGAAGTCGGATGCCGGTGAACACATGAAGGCAAAAGCATATGAACCAGTTATCCTAACCTTCTCACACTACTCAGATAGAGCTGTGGTCCAAGTATGCTAAATATCTGACTGTCTAGTCATTGATCATTAGGGACTTGGGTATGGTTGATGCATCCCCATGTGCTAAATGCCCCTCTTTGAGATCTAAGAGAAATAGATGATCAATGATGTACTCACCCGGGCATTGTAGAAGTGGTGTTTGGCATTTAAGGATGCAGATGGATATGACACCTCTGCTCTACCTACCACTTTTGGCTGTTGGGACAGGGGTGGAGGAGAGGCTGGTTTCAGCAGAGAGACTGAGAGTTTCATTCAGTAAATGCGCTTCCCCACCTGCACAAGTCCAGATGGTCTGGAAAGCCTAGGAAACAAGCATTCTATTTCTCCCAGAAATGGAAAGTTAGGAGGGATCTTGCAACAGTACTGCTCCAACTAGCCAGACTTACGTATGTAAATGTCTATCTGCTTCAGGACACAGATATGCTTTTCTTAAATATTTTATAAGCAAATTAACCCATTAACTGAGCTTGCCAGATGACTAGTTCAACATCTAGTTTTCAGGACTGGGTACCAGAAGACACAGATACAAAAAATGGGTGTGAGGTCCCCATACTTCAGGTTCTTGTCACTGGGGGGGGGGGGGCGGTACAAAGGCCCTGCAAATGACACCGGAAGACACAGGCCTCCCTGGAGGTCCAGGCCCTTCAGTAGGTGATCCAGAGAGGTGAGTGGAGATCGAAGAAGAACTCTGCACTAAATCCCCTCCCCACAGCAGGTGAGGACACAGCGTTGATTCGGGTGGGGAGCATCTGAGAGCATCCTCACAGGAGTTGGAAAAGAACCTACACCTCCCAGGGGTCAGATCAGGCCACAGGGTCACCTAGGCTGAGCCCAAGCAGAGCTGACCTCCAGGGCTGTGTAGAGGTCACTCATTTAGCACACACTGAACGTCCTGGAGCTCTTACAGAAACTGGGTCTCTGCCCTCACAGAGCACACATTTGCTTTCCCAGCATCCGAATATCAGTTCTCTCCTGATGGGCTAAGCCAATTTTTGCCAAGAGCCTGGTCCTCTGTACGGGCCACACGGATTTGCAGTTCTGGTTAAAATCCTGGTAAGAGAGACAAGCGCTATTCATGTTTTGTATTCCATGTAGGAGGGGGCACACAATTAGCATGCCACTATTTGAATACAATATAGTGTTCGTATAAGAAAAAATAGAAATTGCATTTAATGGAGTTTTCCTGTCAAAGCTTGGTTGGTGTTCTCTTATCAGAACCAAATACGCTCCCGTAAGTAAATGGTTTTCTATCTTTATCCTGTTAGAGGTGTCATCTTCCCACTACCTTCTACTTAAAAAACATTTTAAAAGAATAGATTTGTTCGGAAGGGTCAGTATTATCTCTTCTCTTAATGTTTGATAGAACTTGCCTGTGATGCCATCTGGTCCTGAACTTTTGTTTGTTGCGAGATTTTTAATCACAGATTCGATTTCAGTACTTGTAACTGGTCTGTTCATATTTTCTATTTCTTCCTGGTTCAGTCTTGGGGGATGGTACCTTTCGAAGAATTTGTCCATTTCTTCTAGGTTCTCCATTTTATTGGCATAGAGTTGCTTGTAGTAGTCTCTTATGGTCCTTTGTAGTTCTGTGGTGTCAGCTGTAACTTCTCATTTTTCATGTCTAATTTTGTTGATTTGGGCCCTCTCCCTGTTTTTTTTTTCAAATGCATAGGATTAACAGCTTATCATGTCAGAGGACCTGGCTAAAATATTCAGCCATCAGGTGACCGGCCATTACTTTTAAGGACTCATGGAGGACACTGGCGAAGCACCAGAGGACTTGAAAAGGGCAAATACAGTGTCTAGATTTAAAAATGGGATGAACAATGACCCTGGAACTTACAGGCATCAGCTTATTTTCCTTACCTGGAAAAACCAGAACAAATCATCCAAAAATCAATTTGCAAGGACGGAGGAGAGCGCGTAGTGCTAGATAATAATTCACAGACCGTCGTGGAGCATAATGCTGTCAAAGTTTTATAATTTCTTCCTACACCAGTGATAGCCTGGTAAATTAGAGGGCAGAAATGGCATCATATTTCTTCACTAATAAAGTTTATTGTCCCTTGTAACATTCCCACATCATCTGAGTAAATGTGAACTAGGACTGGAGGTCAAAATAAAGTAACATGGGCACCGACATAATGGTGGCGTTTCACCAAAATATCAATCAATGAGTAATTACGTTTCAATGTTATAGCTTAATAAAGTGAGATTTTTGTAAGCGGTCCCTGGGGATCTAGGACTATTTGATATTTTCAACTTTACCACATAAAAGATAGACTATACTCTTGGTAAATGAACCAAGATAATCTAAGAGGTACAATTATCACCTTTGGTAATAGCAGTAGAAATCAAAATACCACTGAAATGATAAACAAAGTGAAGCTTAGCAGCAGGAGGGAAAGATACAAGGACATTTTTCTTGTTGAACAACAAGAAAGGAAATCTGTAAAGAAAGGACCATGAGGGAATTTCCAAGTATATATTAAAAAGAAAGAAAAGAAATCTAGGATGTGAACTGCAATACATGTGGATAATTATTCAATAACAAAAAAATTCATTATAAAAATAGATTTGGGGGAAAAGGGCACTTTTAAATGATTGAATTCATTATTTTACATTTAAAAATAATTATTCAACAAAAGAGGCTTCCAACAAAATTATGTAGGATTGAGTTAGAGAGTATCCGCTTCATCAGAAATTCAGCATCGAACTCTGAGCCCTTTAGGGATGGAAAGTGGGACTCGCTCATCTTGAAGGCCATGCCGGGCACATCGGGTTGTTTTTCCAGCAGGAACTGGGTGGACATGTCTTGGTTGGACTGAAGGCCTGCTTGCTCAGAGAGTTTATACAGATAAGTTGTGCTTCTCAGTACGAAGATGCTGGTCCCAAACTGCTACCTGTCATGAGCTACACAGGTACTGAAATTGACAGGAACTACTTTGACAGATTGATTTCATGTCTGTTAAATCCAGCAATTAAAAAAAAAAAATCGAGGCTTTCTTATACTGTTGGTGGGAATGTAAATCAGTGCAGCCACTATAGAAAACAGTATAGAGGTGCCGCAAAACACTAAAAGCAGAGTTGCTGTATGATCCAGCAATCCCACTCCCGGGCATATACCCAGACAGAACTCTAATTCAAAAAGATAAACACACCCCAATGTTCACAGCAGCACTATTTACAATAACCAAGACATGGAAGTAACCTAAATGTCCATCAACAGATGAACGGCTAAAGAAGATGTGGCACATGTATACAATGGAATATTACTCAGGCATAAAAAAGAATGAAATAATGCCTTTTGCAGCAACATGGATGGACCTAGAGATTATCATACTAAGTGAAGTAAGTCAGCCAGAGAAAGACAAGTATCGTACGATATCTTACATGTGGAATCTAAAATATGACACAAATGAACTGATTTACAAAACAGAAACAGACTCACAGACATAGAGAACAAACTTGTGGTTGCCAAGGGGAATAGAGTGGTGGGGGAGGGCTGGATTGGGAGTTTGGGGTTAGCAGAAGCAGACTATTATACATAGGATGGATAAACAACAAGGTCCTGCTTGTTTACAACACAGGGAACTATATTTAATATGCTGTGATAAACCACAATGGAAAAGAATATGAAAAAGAATATATATATGTGTGTGTGTGTGTGTGTGTGTGTGTGTGTATAATTGAATCACTTTGCTGTACAGCAGAAACTAACACAATATTGTAAATCAACTATACTTCAATAAAATAAATTTTAAAAAAATTGAGGCTTGTATTTTGTACATATTTTCTTTTCTTTTCTTTTTCCTAGTACTTCATTTCTTTTGTATTTTACAAATATATGGTTTTGCCATGAGTTGGAAATTTTAAAATGTGGCTTCTCACCACAGGTAGTTTGAGAAAAAAATGATATAGAGCACATAGAAAAATGGGAAAAATTAAGTTCTTTCATGATCTTAACACTGGTTTGGTTTATTTAAGACCATTTCCAGAAAGCAGATTGCAATATTTGGAAAAATATTAAAAAGATTCTGAGTTATGAATATGCTTCACATGCAAGTAATAAGACCAACTGGTGAATTATAAATCTATGGTCATAAAATGTTCTCTTTAAATATCTTTCTGCTTTGTGATAAAATCTTTCTAATCCTTCGGGGTCATATTTATATATTTAAAGAAAGCATATTTATTTTAGTGTCAATGGTCATGCTAATAATGCCTTTCCAATTCTTCATTTGAAGAGACTGTTTATTAAACTATCAAGCAATTCTGGTCCCGGCACTGTTTACTTCTAAGGTCAGTGCAGAATCAGTTGCTGGGGGCGATCTGTGATCAAAAGCCCTAAGTCCACACAGATTCTCTTTATTTCCCCTTATCTGCAGCCCCATCACTCTGTTACAGAGCACAGTTAAAAGAGTCTGACAGAGGACCTGGAGTGATCCTTCACACCTGTTTCTCTAGGTTTAGGGCTGATGGGCATCCTCTTTTATCTACCAAGGGGGCACTTTTCATCAAAACCCACATCTTCTACACAACACTTTACAATAATACCTAATGGAAGGTTTCCCACATTGCTAAAGACAATGAAAAGAACTATGAAGAAAAAAAAAAGAAATCCAAAGGTTGATAGCCTGATGGGTAGAAGTTCGTCTCATCTTTTCCGTCTATTTTCATTACACTCTGTCCTTTGACATTCTCAGGGAATGACAAGGGGATGGGTTAACAATAGTAAGTTAACATGAAAATAATGTTGGTGATGCTAATTGAAATGTACATGCCCCTACCAACCTAAATGAACCATATGGACGGCTGGGCATTTGTCAGTCGGACCTTGTTTACAGCATCGTTTTATGGGCTCTGTCCAGGTGGATGCCTTCTCCTCTGTTAGGACCAGTCTTGAAGAGTTTCTCAGTGACCGTCCATAGCGCAGTCATGCAGGTCTGACCATGCAAAGAACAGAACCCTCTCCTAAGCGAGGACCTCCTTTCATTAGGGCTTGACTCCTGCCCAGCTATTTCAGGGGGTTACTCAGTTCCTCCTCAAAGGCTCATGAGCAGAAGACTTACCCAACTCTGCAGCCCAGCATTCAAGGACCCTGAGGTTGTACAACGGTAACATTCAAGCCACCCCCACAGTCCACTCAGAAGCCCGAAATCTGCTCTGCCCTCCAACCTCCTGGATGCCTTGACTCTTATACCATCACCAGCCTTCCTGGACAGGACCGGAATGAGGCAACGTTCCTTCTACACATACTCCTATGTTGTTGTGCTTATACAGTTCTGAGGCAGTTTTCACTTTGTGTTCACCTCCACGACCCCACAATAGACTCAGCTCCTTCACAGCCTGGAACAGTGCCCCTAGGTTGTCACAGAGACAAGCATGCAGCCAGCACCCAGGGATGCTGATGAGGGGACTTTCTGAGCAGAGGCGCCTTACTCTCTGGTCCTGCACACTTCAGATGGAGTTGGCTGGGAGGGGTCAACTTCCATCCCGGATTCCGTCAGGAAACTGAAGGCCAAAGAACAACTCCGTGTCCCACGTCCTTCTCATCCTTTCCCACTTGCCAAAATGTGGTGTCACTGCTCATTAGTTCTCTCCAGGGGACAGTCACTTAAACAGTCCCTCTGTGATTCCCTGTGCTTTCCCTTTGCTGTTACCCTCTCACAGATGACCTCCCTTCTACTAGTTTTCCCCGCCTTCTCTGAAATGTACTTCCCACGTCGTCTTCCTCTTCCTATAGTCCTATCCAGAAGCTGTGTCCCTCGTAGCCCTCTTTAGCAGCTGTGTTCCAAAGCCTCAGCACCAAGGAATTGAGCAATGAGGTTTTTTCCCTCCTAGCCTCCATACTCCTCCTTCACTCCTTATGTAATGTTTCCTGCTACAATGTCCTGAAATCCTGCAATGTCATTGTCATCGCCAAAGCTCCTGGTTGGCTCTCCCATCATTGAGGGCTTTGTCATAAGGGTGACAATGTTACTCTACATCCCAACTCCCACCAGCATCACAAACTTCTTTGGTATCCACGTGGAGTTTCCACATGCTCACTTACCATGACCTCCATCTCCTTTCCCGTTTCATTCACCCTCACTCACAACCAGACTTTGCTGCATCTCATCACCCAGAACTTCTTCTCTCCATCATATTCTCAACTCTGTGTTCTAATCTCTGACCAACAGATGTCAGTTTCCACCCCTTGGTACCCACTCTGTCTTCTGCACTCTGTCTTTTTCTAAGACCCCACGTTCTCCGTTCCCGCATCTTCTCCTCGTTACTTTGATCTTTATGGCTTCATCTCCTCTCCACCTGGTTTAGTCTCTACGTGTGACCACCTGAACTACCTTTCACCAGAGAGCCAGGTAAGTGATCCATGCGTTGAGTAACAGAAAGAAGAAAAAGGAAGACCCCACCAACGTGGCATCAGGTGTTCACTGATTACAGGCGCGCTAGCTACTGCGTAGAACTCTGGGCAAAGCAGGGCGCACACTGCTTCCCATTAGCCCTTTAACGCCCTTTTCTGGACCTTTGTTTCCTCAGCATTGAAATGAGAGAACTGAAATAGATTAATCCTTTCTAATCTATTCTATCTACCTTTCTCTACCTTCCTTTTTTGCCATAAACTCTAATTTTCAAAGGAAATCTTATTACGAAACCCCCAAATATAAAAAAAAGATGAAAGTAATAAAAAGGACCCTCAGGCAGCATGCATTTTAATTGTTTGGCAAAAATAAATATTTAATTTTTATAGCCCCAGAAACACCTGGGTGTAGCCCAGGGCTGTATAGAACTCATTTTGAAAACTAGTGTGTTATACCTGTGGGCTACAAGATTTATCATAAAATTAAAGAAGGCAAATTGCAAAGGAGTATATTTAGTATAACTCCATTTATACATATATATACATGCACTCATGTATATATACATTATGTGTATACATACATATATATTCTTAAATACACATAGAATATTTCAGAAAGAACAAATATAAAAATTAACAGTGATTTCCTCCAAAGACCAGGAATAGTGTATGAGGAATTTCATTCTCCAATATGGTTGAATGTTGTTTTTACCATAAACGTGTGCTATATTTATAATTTTAAATAAAAGAAGCAGTTAAGAGATTTAAGGTTCTCTGAGGTATCCTTCAGCTCTAAGGTTCTGTGGTTTTGTTTCCTGTAACCTGTGAGTTAATCTCTCTTCTTTTCCAGTATTTGCACATATCAAAAACTTGCTTGTGAAAAAAGCAATTTGCACATATCAAAAAACTGCTGCTCTAAAAATCAAGAGTTGTTTCTAGAAAGGAATGTTCCATCAGAAGTCCTTATGAGTGGAAGTGTGTCCCCCTCAAAAGGCATGTCGAAGTCCTGTCCCCCAGTAGCTCAGAATGTGACCTGATTTGGAAGTTGGGTCATTGCGGATGGAATTACTCAGGTTAAGATGAGGTCCTACTGCAGTAGGGTGGGTTCCTAATCCAATATGACTGGTGTCCTTATAAGACACAGAGAGAAGCGTCCACATGAAGACAAAGATAGGCAGGGAGGATGCTCTGTGAGGCCGGAGCAGAGAATGGAGTGATCTGGTTGCAAGTCAAGGAAGGACAAAGATTGACAGCCATCACCAGAAGCTAGGAAGAGGCAAGGAAGGATTCTACTCAGAGCCTTCAGGAGAAACCAACTCTGCCAACACCTTAATTTGAACTGCTAGCTTCCAGAGCTGTAAAAGGATAGATGCCCGTTGTTTTAATATACCCAGGGTGTGCTACAGCGACCCTAGGAAACTGATACGTAAGCCTCCCCTCTCAGGAAGGCCTATCTCCAGACCTTTATCATTTCCCACTCTGCTGCCCACCCTACCCACATGCTGAGCAATTGTCATTGACCTGATAAAGAAGACAGAGTAAGCGGTCTTTTGTAATCAGCCCACAGATTCAAATTCAGAAAGAAGAATTAAACTCAGCCCGCAGATTCAAATTCAGAAAGAAGAATTAAACTCAAGGATCAAATCATCCTATGTCTGAGATTGAACCACGTGATATATGAAAATATAACAACAACAAAAGGAACGATATTCATCACATTGCTTTCTTTGAAAGCCAAGTGAATATATAGTGAGTTATTGATTAGATTTCCCCTCAACTGTCAGTAAAGAAATGGAATTGAGCCACGAATATTTTACATCAAGAAAACGTCAATTCAGAAAGAGCCTCCAAAACTAAACACCTAACAACAATCTGGAGTTGATCCCCCAAGACAAAGTGCATTGGATTTCTTTTAACTGCAAAATGTTGTCCACATAATCCTTAGGCAGCATTATTTTCCCACCATAATAAGTTTCTGGTATTGGACCATATTCTATTCCAATTTGTCATTAAGAATAAAATAACACTTCATTTATGAGAGGAAGATTCCAAGGATAACTTCAATGCAATAGAGACACCCACACAACTGACCTAGAATCATCTCCAAAGCTATTACAATAGCTGTTTTTGAACTTAGCCAAAAAAACTCATGATCTCCTATCCAAAAAAAAAAAAAAATCACAGCTTGGCCTCTGGATCCTATAATTAGTCAGTTTGCAGATTTAACCTTTACTTTTTTGTTGGTAGCTTTTCTTTCTAGCAAAATTTTAATCTTCTGGTGAAAAGCACTTGATGTGTGAAATGGCCTCTGACCCAAACAAAGGTATTCACAATCAATGCATTTAATGAGCTCCTACTGTATACAAAATATTTTAGTCTTCATGGTTCTAGATACAAAAGCAAACTGAATACCATCCCTTATTTTATCAAAGTTCACCAATTTTACAGATATGTATATTGATAAATACATATCAATAAATCCAAAATAAATAAAAGTCAGCTTCTGCCCCAGCAATAGGCCCACCCCTGAGATCACTTCAAGATATTCATACCAGGATTAACTCTTCCTCTGGAGCCACTAAGTAGTTAGGTATCAATCACTGTACGTCAATCACTCCTAATGCAGGTGTGCTTTCAACACTGCCTTATGTGGACAAAGGTGACAATCACACCCATGTTAATGAAAAGAATCACCTCCCCTGCTCTCATCCAACACCTCCACTTATTTGGGTCAGCTCCTCTGCCCCACCCCTCCCCTGGTGACTGGATAGGTTTGTTGAGCCCTGGTTTGAACTAAATTTCAGATTATTATCCTCCACTATTTCTATCTGCATGTGGCCCCTTCGTGTCTGCCTGGGTGGGGAAGGAGGAGAAAATAAGGAAATGCAGTAAAAAATGAAACTAGAAAATTAGGTAAGAGACAAGTTGTAAAAGGCATTATATGCCAAATGAGAATAATTTGATTAGAATCTTCCTTTTAAAGCAATTGCTCAAATCCAGTATATTGCTAACATTCTGACACCTGTTCCCATTTCTGTGGCAGAACATCATAGGTATCAACTTTTGCAAATTATTTATTTGCTATACAAATTAAACTATAATCAATATTATTCCCATAAAAATAGACTTTCTCAAATTTGAGTAGCATATGAAATTTTTTTTTAAAAAGGAAACAAACTTCTAATGACTCTCCAGTGTTGCCCAATCATTTTCATTATAAAGTTACCACGGCAGGTTGAAAAATGTTACACCTACCTCTCCCCTACCAGCACCACCACCAAAGATAGCCACTTGCTATTTCCTGGAACCTGTAAATGTTACCTTATATGACAAAAAAGGGGGATGGTGGTTTGGAGATGTGATTAAATTGAGGATTTTAGATGGGGGTAACCATCCTAGATTATCTTAGTGGGCCTTACATGCAATCGCAAGTATCCTCACAGGAAAGAGGCACAGGCTGATTTGACACACAGCAGAAGAAGGTGATGTGAAGACAGAAAAAAGAAGGACTTGAAGATGCGACCACAAGCCAAAGAATACTGGCCACCACCAGCGGCTGGAAGAGGTAAGGACCGGATTCTCCCCTGGAGTCTCTGAGCGGAGGGTGGCCCTGGTGATACCTTGATTTGGGCCCAGGGATAATGATTTGGGACTTCAGATCTCCAGAACTATGGAAGAGTAAATTTCTTTTGCTTTAAATCACCAAGTTTGTGGAAATTTGTTATAGCAGCCTTAGGAAACTAATACAGTTACCAATCGTTTTTATTATAAAATTGATGTACAAACATCAAACAATTTATAAATTCTTTATTTTTATGCTGATAATACATCAGCAAAATCCCAACTAATTTATAAATTAAATAAAAAGAAAACTATATCACTAATAGAACTCAGTAACAGCAGGAATGTAACACAAATGATGATTACAAAAATTAAGGCACCGTGTGCAATATGAATACAGCTCTCACAGTCATGGTCCAAGTTCTAAGTTTTACCTGCCTGAACTACCAGGTACTATGTGCTGACTTAAATCTCCCGCCACTTTTCTCTGGTTGAACTAACTGCTGAAGAACCCCACAGAAACTCACTGGGCTAATTATTTAATTTTCATATATACAGTCTTTGTCCTTTTCTGATTAGCATTTGAAATTCAAATAGCACTAACTGGCAACAATGAAAGGGTAAACCTAGAAGCCAGTTTGGGCACTGAAGTTGGGAGTCAGTAATATTTGTAGGTAATCACCTAAATCAGAGCTGCTTAAACTTCAAAATGTAGCAACAAATCCCTACGTATCTTATTGAAATGCAGGTTCACAGGCCTGGGTGGGGTCTGAGAGCCTAGCAAGTTCCCACCCAGGTGATGTCAATGTTGCTGGACCATAGTTTGAAGAAGAAAAAAAAAGGATCTAAATGACCCGTCTGGAATGTGCTTAATTTAAATTATTTTATATCATGATAAAAATATTTTTAAAATCTTTTAGTGGGTTTATGGAACTCTCACATCCACCCTTAGAAATACATCGTATGTGTAACACTTGCCTTGGTTGGGATGGATACGTGATGCCGTGTTAGCAAACAACCCTGGAATATCAGTGCTTAACACATAAAAAGAAACGAAATTGAGCTATTTGTAATGAGGTGGATAGACCTAGAGTCTGTCATACAGAGTGAAGTAAGTCAGAAGGAGAAAGACAAATACCGTATGCTAACACATATATATGGAATTTAAGGAAAAAAAATGTCATGAAGAACCTAGGGGTAAGACAGGAATAAAGACACAGACCTACCAGAGAATGGACTTGAGAATATAAGCTGGGACAAAGCGAGAGAGAGGCATGGACATATATACACTACCAAACGTAAGGTAGATAGCTAGTGGGAAGCAGCCACATAGCACAGGGAGATCAGCTCGGTGCTCTGTGAACGCCTGGAGGGGTGGGATAGGGAGGGTGGGAGGGAGGGAGACGCAAGAGGGAAGAGATATGGGAACATATGTATATGTATAACTGATTCACTTTGTTATAAAGCAGAAACTAACACACCATTGTACAGCAATTATACTCCAATAAAGATGTAAAAAAAAAAAATGCACTTCTTTTACACGCCGAGACCACTGCCTATGAATTAAAGGGCATTCAATGGTCTCTCTCCAACAGCAGCTCCCCAAGCTCAGGTGTCCAGGTTTTACCTCTCAATATGGTGCCATCTGCAATTCTCATAACCTATTTACTTTCTAGAACTAGTCACATGGTCCTGCATGACTGCCAGAAGGTTGGGAAATTTGGCAGAGCTCATGCATATTTAGGGAGCAGTAAGTATCTCTGCCAAACTACTAACTTATAATAATTACTCTCTCAATTACTTGCATTCAAATAATTTTATATGAGAAAGAAAGAGCAGAAATTACAGGGAGCTCTCACACAACTGGGCTGGGTCACAGTCAGCTTATCCTTGACACAGCTACAGTTAAAACATTCACTATTATGGGAATAGGGCTAATACAATTATCTAACAGTACTAATGCTAAGATTAATTTGTTATATTATCTTACCTTCTAATTTTAAACTATAGATAATTTAGGAAGACAAAGGGGTCCATTCAAAGGGCATTCACATCTGCACTGTACCTGGGTTAGATTAACTCTATAAATATATCATTCACTTTAACAAAACCAAAGGTAAACAAAGTCATTATTTATGTGAAATTGGCAACATTGTATTTATATTATAGATCACATGTAAAAGTGTGTAAGTTATATACCTTTTAAATTAAATAAGGATTTGCATAGTTATTGTTTAATAGTATATACCTGAGTTTTAAAAATTTGTATAATACATGTTATTGAGATCTGGAAAAAGCTCAAAACTATGTTTTAAATCTTTTTTTATTGCAAAATATAATATAAATACAAAAAAAGCACTAAAGCATAAATGGATATTTTAGAATTAGTTTTACATAAAATTATTTTGTTAAAAATATATGTTTGATCAAAAGACAGGCCCACATTCACAAGGGAACATGATATGTGATAGGTATGGCATTGCAAATCAATAGAAATATGATAAACCCCTCAAAATACCTACAAAGATCATTGTGCAAATACTAATGATGAAACTAGATCTTTCTCTCAACCACATGTGCACACACACATAGACACATTTTCATTTGCATTAAGATTTTTAATACTAAATAAACTTTAAAAATAGAAGAAAATATAGGATATATGCCATTGTTGTTGAGCAGCTTTTAAGTAAAGCGCATACACATACAAAATGAAATACTAAGGTCTGATAAAGTTGGCCTAATTAAAATTAGAAGTTCAAACAAACTGCTATCAACAAACAACACAAATAAAGTGAAAACAAAGTATATACTGGAAGAGAATATTTGTAATCTATATAACACATATACCTATGAGAGATTAGAATATAGAATATGTTACAAGTTAACGAAACAAACAAACAACCCAATGAAAGGGTAGGCAAAAGTTGTGAACATTATGCCCTGCAGAGAAAAGAAAATCAGAATAGCTAGTAAACATATGAATATACTCCTGCAACATCAGTAGGAATCAGAGAAATGCAATTAAACCAATGATGAAATTCGATTTCAATTCATCAGACTGGAAAAACTATTAATCATTCTGTACGTGACAATAAAGAGAGAAGAAACTCTGATACAGTACTATTGGGCGATCTGATACAACCATCTGGAGAGCAATATTATCTGGAGAGATGAAGAGGTGTATTCACTAAATGGAGGCGTTCCTCTGGATTGCAAACTTTCTCTGCTCTAGATTAGAAGGTCTACCATATGTGCACAAGGATATTCACAAGGATTTTTGCTGCTGCCAGGTTTGTAGCAGTGAAATAATGAGAGAATTGGAACAAAGTTACTATCCCCTACTAGGGGAATACACAAATAGATGGGTTTATTCAGATACTGGAATCCCATAAGGCCAGTTGATTAAATGAACTGTATCAACATGTACCAATATATGTTGATGACAAAAAAAGTAGGGTGCAAAACGGTAAATATAGTGTGATACAATTTCAGTAAAAATGTAAGCAGGGTAATCATATAAATTGCTTATAATATAAACATAATAGGGGTACAAACATATGCACAGTAATGATATACAAAACTTTAGTCTCTGGAGAGGAAGAGAAGGGAATGGAAGGAAGCCCAGTTTTAGCTGTCTCTTTTTTTCCTCTTTAAAACAAAGAGGAGAACTCTGAAGCCAGTGTAACAAAATGTCAACATCTGGTAGATCTGGGTGGTCGATACATGGATATCAGTTATATTATTTTCATTGCTTTTCAGTATGTTTGACTTATTTCCTATAAAAATAAAAATGTTTAAAATCAAAATTGCCAATTTATTTATTTTTCCAGTTAAATGACATTTTTTATATCTTCAAATGGCTGATTTCATTACTTTCATGTTTTAAAATATTTTAACGACTATCACACCAAAAAAATGCAGCAATATTTGCTTTATTTCTGCCTACAATTGCGGGGAAGGAAGGTGACTATTTGGCTTTGTCCATGTCAGTGTGTTGCTTACATGACAGTCACAGCACTTTTGGCTGAGAACTTTTGGCGTAGAAAGATAACTCTGATAGCAGAATCCAGGATGGAAAGAAACAGAGTCAAGAAGCAAAGACATTAGTTGTAGTAGACTGAGTGAATTTACGAAGTTCTAGCCGGGAGGAGCGCAAAACTGAAGATTAAAAAAGAAAACCAATTTTAACAGCAAGTTCAGCAAGATTCGACAATTAAATCAATGTAGAGGGAGGTGTAAAATAAACAAGACCAAAAGACAACCCTCAGAATGGGAGAAAATATTTGCAAATGAAGCAACTGACAAAGGATTAATCTCCAAAATTTACAAGCAGCTCATGCAGCTCAATAACAAAAAAACAAACAACCCAATCCAAAAATGGGCAGAAGACCTAAATGGACATTTCTCCAAAGAAGATATACAGATTGCCAACAAACACATGAAAGAATGCTCAACATCATTAATCATTAGAGAAATGCAAATCAAAACTACAATGAGATATCATCTCACACCGGTCAGAATGGCCATCATCAAAAAATCTAGAAACAATAAATGCTGGAGAGGGTGTGGAGAAAAGGGAACACTCTTGCACTGCTGGTGGGAATGTGAATTGGTACAGCCACTATGGAGAACAGTATGGAGTTTCCTTAAAAAACTACAAATAGAACTACCATATGACCCAGCAATCCCACTACTGGGCATATACCCTGAGAAAACCATAATTCAAAAAGAGTCATGTACCAAAATGTTCATTGCAGCTCTATTTACAATAGCCAGGACATGGAAGCAACCTAAGTGTCCATCAACAGATGAATGGATAAAGAAGATGTGGCACATATATACAATGGAGTATTACTCAGCCATAAAAAGGAATGAAATTGAGTTATTTGTAGTGAGGTGGATGGACCTAGAGTCTGTCATACAGAGTGAAGTAAGTCAGAAGGAGAAAGACAAATACCGTATGCTAACACATATATATGGAATTTAAGGAAAAAAAATGTCATGAAGAACCTAGGGGTAAGACAGGAATAAAGACACAGACCTACCAGAGAATGGACTTGAGAATATAAGCTGGGACAAAGCGAGAGAGAGGCATGGACACATATACACTACCAAACGTAAGGTAGAGAGCTAGTGGGAAGCAGCCGCATAGCACAGGGAGATCAGCTCGGTGCTCTGTGAACGCCTGGAGGGGTGGGATAGGGAGGGTGGGAGGGAGGGAGACGCAAGAGGGAAGAGATATGGGAACATATGTATATGTATAACTGATTCACTTTGTTGTAAAGCAGAAACTAACACACCATTGTAAAGCAATTATACTCCAATAAAGATGTAAAAAAAAAAAAAAAATCACCCTGAGATTTTACGTCTGCTAGGAGGTGACATTAAGATATGGGAACTTTAGCCCTTGTAAATGGAGAAGACGGTGAGTCCTGTTTGGGACATGCTGGATTTCTTGTGACTCACTTGAAAGCACAGCATGGCTTTCTAATGTGACTACGTGTCACCAGGATAACCTGGAATTTAGGTTGCTAGTGGGTCATGAATCTGCTGCATCCCGTAGGAGGCGGAGATGCCAGTTCACAAACACGAGGAGGTCGGAAACAGCGTGGGAGGAGGTCCCCTTGAGGCTCTTTTGCTTGATTTCCAAGCTATTTCATAAGAGTGCAGGTATTATTATCATGTCTTAATAAAGGTGAATCAGGCTGTATTGCTTACTTTAAAATACATTATACACTACGAAATGACTTTTCTGCGGTTTGTTTTGCTTGCTGTCTTTTCTGGGGTCCATAGAGTGAACCCCAGCTTCCCTGTTTCTATACTATCACCATCAACAAGGTTTGCTTACCCCTGAGTCTGAGGATGTAGGGCATCTAACCACTGGTCTACACAGCCCAGCCAGCTTTAACCACCCCCGCTCCCTCACCCCCCGCGCCACCTAAACACCCACATTTCCCAAGAGAAATTCTCCGGCCTGGTCTAGAATACAATATTGCAATCTGCAGAATTTCAATAGCTTCATGACGTTCTGCTCTTTGTCAAGAATATCCAGAAACATGCCTATAAATCTCTCGTATTATGCATGCTAAAACGGAGGGAAATTTTTTCATTTCTTCTATCATTCCAGCTTAAAGTTTCCCTGCCTTGAGTACCACTCTGAAAGACAGGAATATGAAACATTATTTTGGCTCAGAATTATTTACTCAATAAGTATTAGTGCCAGGAAAATATCTAGACACTGAGCTATAGTAATAAATTTTAAATGATTAAAAATATGTACCCTTATAGGGTTTATATATTTTTTGGAGCATAGTATATTAAAAATACACAAGTAAAATATCAAGTAACTCACTAAACTAAAGCAAGTACAGAGACTAGGTATTCAGGAGAGTTTACCGTTTTCATTGGAGCTTGTCAGGGAAGGACTCGGAACACAGAATGGAGCAAAGACCTCTGAGATGTAGGAGAGTTTACATGCGGCTAATTAGCAGATGAGTGTTCCAGGCAGAAAGCACAGCACGTGCAAAGGCCCTGAGGTAGGGCTTCCTCGGGGGTGGGAGGTACAGCAGTGAGGCAGAAGTATCTGGAAATAGAGTGAAGGCGAGGGAGAATCTTGATCAAAACGCTGTTAGAGGGTGGGTGTAGACCTACAGGGTCACTGAGACCACAGTAAAGGCTTTGCCTTTTACTCAGAGTGAAATGGGAAGACACTGAAGGATCTGACTAAAGGGATAGGATTTAGGCTGCTGTGTTATAAACACACTGTAGGGTTAACAACAGAAGCAGAAGACCTATTAGAAAGTCTTTGAAATAATGCACAGAAGAGATGATAGTAAATTAGCCCTTGAAACTGGCAATGGAAGAGTAGTATTTTGAAGGTAGATTCAAATTTTACTGATGGACTGAATGCAGACTGTGAGTGAAAGAGAAATATTAAAGATGAATCCAAGGTTTCCTGACCCAAGCAGCTTAGAGGATGAATTTGCCTTTGGCTGTAATATGGAAGAAGAAAGAGGAAGTGGGCTTGAAGTCAATCAGGTCTTTACTTTCAAGATCAGACACCCAAGTGAACATGTGACAGACTGTTCATCCAATTCTGGTGTCCAAGGAAGACTGGCTGAGTGTGAGTTACACGGTGCGGGGCAAGGCCACATAGGTCTTCAGCAGGCTGGAAGGGCAGCCTCCAGTACTTGACCTTCTTTGTGGTCAGCGGTAAAGAATGGCCTCCTTATCCTTTCCTGCTGTTGCTCAGAGATTCTCCTGTTCTCTCATGATTATCTCCTGGACAGAAAGTCCACATGCACCTGCATGAGGGCATGTACACACACACACACACACACACACACACACACACACACACACCCCTTCCTGGGACAGTCATTTTCCAAAAGCAGTATAGTTCAGTTCCATTTGTAAGAAAAACCACCATTCCTCTAAGTACAGAAGGTGAGGAGTATCACGCCAGTCAATCTATATTTTAAGAAAGAGAACACTTAGAGCATTGGTGTGAAGCAAGTTTCCCCAGCGACTCTCAGTAGGCCCATGTTTCATATCTGCTAGATTCCAAAGCCCACAAAGCAACCTCTCCCAGAGTAAAGGGGGAGGGGACCCCAACTCAAATCCTTGCTCACATCTCAGAAGGTGAAAATGTTCGCTGTTATACTAAGAAGTCAGCTTTCCACTTTAACCAATTGTGAGCTTTATTCTACGTCAAGCACTCTATGTTAACAACTGAAAAAAGAAAACCTCTTAAAACACAACCTGATTATTTTACTCACTATAATAATTTAAAGCTGATACTAACTGAG
The DNA here is from genome assembly GCF_005190385.1 of Monodon monoceros. Taxonomy (NCBI): domain Eukaryota; kingdom Metazoa; phylum Chordata; class Mammalia; order Artiodactyla; family Monodontidae; genus Monodon; species Monodon monoceros. The sequence continues at coordinate 5,019,547 of NW_021703785.1, forward strand.
TCTCAAAATAAGGTACTGAGAACACGTTTGGATACTGAAAGAGAACTACCCTGGAATTCAAACACTGAAGTGGACTTGAAGTGTGTTATTCCAAACCTTGCCCATAGGAGAGATTTAAAAAGCGTTTCGGAGTCGAGGATCTGCCTCCCTGAAATTCTCTTCACCTTCTTGTTGTTGGTCGTGACCACGTGGTTCCTTCATGGGGGCCTCCCATTCTCTCATTTCTTCCTGCTCTCCTTCTTTCGGAGATGGGATAAGACCAGCCCTCCATGTTTCTCCATTCTTAGTGACAATTTCAGTTCTCATTTCTTAATCTCTCTTCTAACGCTCTTTCTAATTCCTTCTAAAAAGGTAATGAGTATAAAGGTTTTCACACTTTCTACACAATAAGGAACTCTGTTATTTGTCTGTACTTTCCTTCCTCTCTCCCTCCCTTCCTCCCTTCCTTCCTTTCTTGTATTTCTGTTGAAAAGACTTCCATTATCCTCATGCGAGTGGGAGATATTTGAAAGTGCTAAAGGACTACTTGTTAATAATATTCTCAAGCTAATGCTGTCAAAGCTGTGTACATGTTCTTTTTTACTTTTAATAGAGCACTTACTTATTGTCAGGCATTGCTATGTGCAAAGGTATATAAGGAATGGTCACCTTCTTGAAAAGGTGCAGCATCTAGTGGTGGAGAGACAGATATACATGTAAACAAATGCACCTTGTCAAAAATATTTTTATAGGGCTTCCCTGGTGGCACAGTGATTGAGAGTCTGCCTGCCGATGAAGGGGACACGGGTTCGTGCCCCGGTCCAGGGGGATCCCACATGCCGCGGAGCGGCTGGGCCTGTGAGCCGTGGCCGCTGAGCCTGCGCATCCGGAGCCTGTGCTCCGCAACAGGAGAGGCCGCAACAGTGAGAGGCCCGCGTACCGCAAAAAATATATATATATATATTTTATAAAAACTATGTAATACGGGATTAGAGAAAAACTGAATGCAGCTTTTGGAGAAAGTCTATAGTCAGATGAAATGTCTGTGCTGAGACACTAAGTAGGCATCTCCAGGGGGAAAGGGCATCCAGGCAGATGGAAGGGTCCACACACAGGCAGAAGTGTGGAACAACATGACATTTGGGAAACGTTCAGTGACCTGGTGGGGACTGAAATAAAGTGGGATTGGGAAGGAGGAGGTAGATGGAGCCTGGCTTCCTATCCAGATGGCGAAAAACTTTGCAGGCTTAGCTACGTGCCCTGGAGTTTATCCACCTGACAAAAGGGGGCCCGTGAAGGATTTTTAAATTAGGAAGTATTACAAGGTCACTCTGAACTGGCGCTGTAAGAGAAGGGGCCCGTTGGGTGGTGACACCATGTCTGGTATACCAGATGCCCGGCAAGGTTTCCCACCCTTTCCTTGGGACATACAGCTCTGAAACTTGACCCTGATTTTCTTTTCTTCTATTATCCCCTCAGTGATATACTTTTCAGAGAACTACCTTTTATTAAAACAAGACAAAATAAAACAAAGCACACCTTTTATTCTACTTAAATGTCCTTTGGAAATGAATTGATAATAATTGGCATATAAGTGTCATAAATATCTTGACAAAATTTAATTGCTTTTAGTGTCAATTGGGGACACAGGCCATTTTTGTGTTCAGTTCTAGGTCTTCACCCTTCCTCGTGGAGAGCGATAATATTTGACCTGACAGATTCTCGCATCAATACAACCTGAGGTCAACAGAAAGCATTTTATGGGTGCAACATGAGTTGGGGAAAAGAAGGAAGGGGGAAAAGGAGTGTATTTGTCAGATTTCTCCAGAGAAACTGAACTAATAGGATATGTGTCTGCACAAAGAGAGATTTATTTTAAGGAACTGGCTCACAGGACAATGAGGGTTGGCATGTCCAAATTCTGCAGGGTGGCCCACAGGCTGGAGACCCAGGAATACTCAATGCTGTAATCCAAGTCCAAAGGCTGTCAGGCTGGAGAATTTCCCTCTGGCTCAGGGGAGGCCAGTCTTTTATTCTATTCAGGCCTTCAACTGATTGGATGAGGCCCACTGACTTTATGGAGGGTAATCTCCTTTACTCAAAGTCCACTGACTTAAATGCTAATCTCATCCAAAAACACCCTCACAGAGACATTCAGAATAACATTTGAGTATACAGCTGGGCACAGTGGCCAGCCAAGTAGACACATACAATTAACCATCCCAAAGGTGAATAGGAAATGTAGAGAAGAGAGTGGAAAGTGTCTGTAACTTTGTATCCTGTTGCGTCCAGCCTGACAGTGCTGGGACACACATGAAGCAGGGTCGATACACTGAAGTAGGTTATACATCAATGAAGCATAATATTAGTTTAGTTTTTGAGTTAGTTTGAAGGTTAAGATAAAAGCAAACTTCCTTCCTACCTGATTCTCTGTAGATGCTGTAGAAATATACTATTGCTAGGCTAACTTTCCATAGCATGTAGAGAAATACTTTTGAGGTGGCTTTTCAGAACACGCATACTTTCTATGTTATGTCTGTGAAAAATAAAATATTTTTGCTATCTTAACAGCTCATGAAAATTGCCATGGGAAGGTTTCAGCCATGCTATCTAGCCAGGCCTTGCTCCAATCCCCTGTCATGTACTGGCATGGCCCATGTGGCTTTAAAACGCTTTTTAAGCTATATTTAGAGCTTCTCAGAATATAAAAATTGGATCATACATTCCTTTATTTTTATGCTCAGTTTTCCACTTCATCCCTCTAGCTTACTTTCCACTTCAAGAAATACCTCCTATCAGAAATCTGTCATATCTAAAGCTTTCCTCCCTCACCCTTCAAGGCAGTGAGGGATCTTCCAAATTATTCACCTTAAATGATTCTCCTTTCTCCACATCAGGTTGGCTGACCAAGAAGAACTCAAGTTCTGACAAAGAGGAGGAACATTCAGGCTTTAGTTTTGTTATTTCTATACGGTAGGGACTTCCTGGAATCAAGGTGATGACTTAAAGATGACCCTGATGCTCAAGTGTTCACAGAGCCAAGGGGACAATCTGGAAATATTTCAAAAGAAAATTGGGAAAGTTTCCTGTACCCAGATTGACACTTGATTAGGGTGGGATGTCTTAAAGTAGCACATGAGGGAGGTAAAAGAATCTCTTGGAAACAGGAAGTTATTTAAGAAAAGAAATTAAAGGAGGTCACTTCCGGTAGCCCCTACGTGCTGGTCAACGGGATTAGGACGATGCTCAACCTTCGGACGCGCAGGCTCAGTGGCCATGGCTCACGGGCCCAGCCGCTCCGCGGCATGTGGGATCTTCCCGGACCGGGGCACGAACCCGTGTCCCCCGCATCGGCAGGCGGACTCTCAACCACTGCGCCACCAGGGAAGCCCAACCTGCTTTATTTTTTAACTCAGGAGCAGATTTCACCTTTCCTTGATTCAAGAGTATGTAATGGCCAATTAGCAGGAAAGGTGAAGGTGAAATTAAAACTCTATAAAGAGGTTTTTGCCTGTGAGAACGTAGAGAACTCTTAGATGAAGAATGAGAAAAACTCAATTACTTAAATAGCATCTTTAGTAACTGATGAGAAAGGGCATTCTGCCAATTTTTACTGGAGATTTTAGAGAAAAATGAACTTTCTTATTCAATATAATCATTTTGAAGATTTCTTGACTATGAAGAAAAGTTTCTGAAAGATTTCTGAACATGGAGACCTTTTAAAAACACATAAAAGGTGAGTTGATAGACGAATTGTTCTCAGCCCTCCCCCCCTTGTTTTTCTGGAAAGCAATGCTAAGGATGTGAAGGTGAATGAATATATCTATCTACTGGGGAAAATGTCAAGAAATGGCCATCAAAATCCTGGAATTTTAATTTAAAAAATTAAGAGACTATAAACTGCCTTGGTTTCCCTATCTTTGATGTCTTCTCGTATTTTAGCTTGACTCCCTTAAAGTGGAACTATATGTAAATTACCGAGATTCAGAACATTTTTGATAAATTCACAAATATCAAATAAAATCATCAAAACTCATGACATCTGACCCCATAATAATTGTGGAACCAATAGCAAATGGTCCACGTGTAAAAACATTTAAAAAATGAGTGGCCAAGAATGATAATACGCCTGCCGATAGATTTGCCTCCACTGCTGTAAAGGCGAGCAGTGTATAGGCACAGGGCCACATTCCGAAGAATATGTGGGCACTTCTCCAACACTTGATTTGTCCAGCCAAAGCTAGCCTAGGTCCCTTCGCATTTTTTCTGTGGCTTCTTTCATGGATGGTCTGGGACTGACAGTTACATTACATTTATCTTCCTTTACCTCTGAATTGTTCAACTGAAGAAAAAAGTTCTCTCTATTCCATCAAGAGCAGCACTCAGTCCTACTGGCAAAAAATGCCATAAAGTGATGAAGAAATAATTTTTGCCAATTTCAACAGATCCTTGATGCTAATGATCAGATCAACACAATGTATTCTCTCTTCTTCCTCTCTCTCCCTTTCTCTCTCCTTCTCTCTTTGTCTCTGTCTCTTTCTCTCTCACCCCACCCCACCTTACTCATGTTTCTGAGTGAACGTTTGGTTTAGTCTTTGACCTTAACCAAGAAAGAAATCACTACTCATCTAATAAATAGCTACTGGTAGCAATTTCCCTTCATGAGAGGGAAAGTTCTCTTAAACCAATAGCAAAGGGGAAGACATAACTTAGCACTGCAATTACCTGACTTCCTCTGATGGTCTCTTTCTGGCATGTCTCCACGTATCACAAATTCTTTTCTAAATTCATAGCTCAGCTCCCATTTTCTCATCTTATGTAGCTAATATCCTCACAACATCTCAAGGACTCTTCACTCCCTCAATCACTTCCAGGAAGAAAAGGAAATTATGGTAAAAAGGAGAGTCTCCTTCAAGAAAACTAATCAGTTAGATAGTGAAGAGATTTAAAAGCAAATTTAAAGACTTGGAAAGTAATTAAAAAAAAAAGAAATCTTTAGAAATAGGTATTGCACCTGTATTGTGGTTTTAAAGTGCTCAAATCGAGTTAAGGAAACGGATTAATCAGTAGAGTGCATTAAACAGAAACAACTAACATGATTTCTAATCTGAGGATAAATTAAAATGAAAAAAGCTGTAAGGCCAAGCTTTGTTTGTTTGGAGAATTTTAAACTAAGGGGGGCCCAACTGTAAAAACATCTGCAGTCAGCTGGAACTGTATTTCCATCACCACAGGGCAGCTGAGATCCATCCAGGCATCTCTTCCAGGACATCAAAAAAAGATGAGCCTAATTGCTTCAGCCTTGGCTGGTGAAATAGTTAAGTGCACGGCTGTGTCTTACTGTGTGCGATGGAAAAGAAATGATCTTGTGATGGATTGAAGAATAGCATCTTGATAGAACTTCTCGTTCCAACCTTCCCTGGGTGTGTAGCATGAAACAGATCAGCATGATATTGTAACTCTCACTCTTCGGCCAAATAAGAGATGCTTTTATGGACAGAGCATAAGGAACTTATTTTTCTAAGTGAGAAGCCTAACCCTTTGGGAGAGAAAAGAAGCTTCTAGACTGAAGCTGGGTAGTAAGTACTCTTTTGAATTAAAACTGAGCAAAGTACTGTCTCATGAGACAAATTAGTCCCATCATAAATGTAACATTTACTGAACTTACTTATTTTGCTGGAAATTAGTCACTACTATCTCCATTGACCTTTTCTATTCCATTTTTCTTCCTTGATATTTTCGTAGTTGCAATTATAGTCATAGCCATACAGGGCTTGCCTTCTTATGGTTTGTTCCTTTCCATTTTCTAATGTGATGTCCCTCCATGACTCCTTTCTTAATACAACGGCCAATTTTGAACTGGTAACCATATGAATATATGTTACAAATTTGGAGTAGCCATCACCATTGAAGTCTTTCGTTTTCTCAAACCTGATACCTTTGGGCACAAAGGTAAAGTTCATTGTGAACAATTCTGAATGAATCTAGAGAGAGACAGAAGAAAAAATGTTCCATTTTCCAACAACAGGAGGCAAACTGTTCACATAAATAACACCTCTAAAGCAGAAGGTATGTGGACCAGAGGACTTCAGGGTCTCTGGAGCCCCGAAAATGGAAGGTAAAATCTGCAGTTCAGGTACGTTTGCTACAAAATTTTTTCATCAGATTCGCAAATAATTCAAAAGATTAAAAAGAACTATAAGGGGAAACTAAATCAATCTATATTTCTACAACTTAACCCTGGACAGAATATGGGCAAACATAATGACATGAGTATACCCTACAATCCTCCATGACGTAGACGTATGGTCAGTTGCAGGCAAAGGTGTTGGGATAGCAAAGCCTCCTGGGATAAGCTGTCCATGAAAACGTTGCCAGAGTCCTATTTGCAAACTGATTCCACTGACTTCCTGAGAGAAACAGCGGACACACTTTGAAAGTGACATATCCCAGAATTATGGAAGTTTAGAATTCTAGACTCATGGGGGAGGTGTGGGATGAATTGGGAGATGGGGATTGACATATATACACTGTTGATGCTATGTATAAAATAGTTAACTAATGAGAACCTACTGTACAGCACAGGGAACTCTACTCAGTGCTCTGTGGTGACCTAAATGGGAAGGAAATCCAGAAAAGAGGGGACATATGTATACGTACAGCTGATTGACTTTGCTGTACAGTAGAAACTAACACAACATTGTAAAGCAACTACACTCCAATAAAAATTTTAAAAAAAGAGGGTAGGACAAAGCTGTCATAAACTCCACAGGAGACAAGAGAAGGGTGGGCAAATGGACATATGGCCTGCCCGCACATAGACTATGAGCTCAAAGATGCTGGAGATGGATAGAACCCCTCCTTGGAGACTGATTCTGTGTGTTCCAAGAACATATGTTGGTTATACTCCAAACCTTCTCATTCAATCCTATGGGAACTTTACCTAAGTCCTTTGGGAAATCTGAGGATTGTAAGAAAAAAGGAGATTGCAGCAGACATTTGGAAGGACCATGTTAGCCATGTAGAAATCTGATAATATATACCTTAATGCAAAAAAAAAATGTTTGGAGAAAACCTTTCTTCTCTTGCCAGTGATGCAGAAGGACAAGTAGGAAGAGGAGAGAAGGAAAGATGGAGGGGAAATACAGCAGTGAAATCCCTTTCTGAGAGTGAAATATCTGAGAGCAAAGCAGGTTACATTGAGACCCCAGGTGGCAGAGTGAAGTATTAGCTCTACAGTAAAATCACCTGTGAGAAAAAATAAGAGAGCAAAATCCCTGAGAAAGGAAAAAAGTTCAGAATATTCTCTGGGTGAGAGCAGGTTTCTATGCACTAATTTAAAGCACAATGCTGATTGTTTGTCACCTCACGAAGTCTAGTATGGAAAACAGCCCCAGAGCTGCAAATATCTTGACCATGTGTGACATACTCCACGCCCAAAGGGCTCACCCAGCTAGCTGTGTTTTACCCGCATGCTCAAAATGTCTCATTTGTACGCCAAAGAGGGAAGGTAAAATCTTAATATGTTGAGGCGAGGAAAATGAGGCAGCAATGTCTGAATGTTTGGCTGGAAATGACAGAGTCAGATCAGCTTGTTAAAAGGCAACAGGTTAGTGACGTGACTATAGTACAAGTTAGCAAAAATTCGTATGAAGATCTGGTTACCTCAACCTCTCCCAGTTAGACACTGAGAATTAGAAACGTCTAGTGATAATCTTAATTATTAAGTGTTCTACACATTCCAGTCACAGTGCCCTTTTCAAGATGAGACACTTTTACTTTATAGAAGTTAAATGAAGACTCAGTCTTGGGCCTCACTGACTGGTTTTTTTTTTTTTTTTCTCTTATCAGGTAGGCTATTGGTCTTTAGAATTCACTATTTGTTTTGTGTTGGTTCCATCAAAAGGTCTAAAATTCTGCTTTAGGCATTGTCACAGATGCCCCACAGAATTAAGATGATTCCCTAGGTTAGTCTGATATCTGACTTGTCTATATAATACTGTGTACCTGGAACACAGATACATTAGCCATGGAAGGATATTATTTGTATTTTATTAAATTTACTAAGAAGATAACATTTCTATAAAGTGCTGGAAGTACAATGGTGAATACTACCTGACCTTTGCTCTTGTGAAGGTTTAAAATACTCTGGGGGCTTCCCTGGTGGCGCAGTGGTTGAGAGTCCGCCTGCCGATGCAGGGGACGCGGGTTCGTGCCCCGGTCCGGGAAGATCCCGCATACCGCGGAGCGGCTGGGCCTGTGAGCCATGGCCGCTGAGCCTGCGCGTCCAGAGCCTGTGCTCCGCAACCAGAGAGGCCACAACAGTGAGAGGCCCGTGTACCGCTAAAAAAAATATAAATAAATAAAATAAAATACTCTGGAAGAGGCAGACAGGACATCGGGCAGTGCTATTGATGCAAAGGCTGTCATGGGGGGAGCCCTGTATGTGCTGAAAGATAAACAAGAGAAAACAAGGAAGAAAAGTAGAACACAGAAAACGAGAATGGACCAGGCTAACTGCTTGAAAACATTTGGGAAAGTTTGATAGAAGAGCTAACATTTAGACTGAATCTCGAAAAGACAAGCTGACACTCTCCAGGGCCCATACAATATGTTTAATGAGCTACAAGTTGGCATGACCGGAAATTAGATATATACGGAGAAAGGGTACAACCAGATTGGTAAAGAGGCTTGTAGGATAGGTCTTATCTTCCAAGCTAAGGAATTTGGAGTTTATCCAAATGTAACTGATGGAGAACTGTTAAATAATTTTTAACCAAAAGAACTAAATGTGCTTTAGAAAAACTTCTGGCAACACACGTAGTTTGGATCAAAGGAGGGTGAGAAATTGGAGGGCGGTTGCAATGGAGAAGTCCAGGGCTCATGGGTCCAGGGCAATCCCTTGAAATGCATCAAGCTCAATTATCCTCCTTTCAGAGTCAATGAGGACCTAGGAGCCATAGCTTCAGGTGGGGACATCCTGGTGGCTGTGTCACTTGGAACTCAGATGAGAGATCTGGGCAGGAAACAGGACAGTCATGGAGGGCTGGTGACTGTGATTATTAAGATCGCTTATGACTAGGAAGAGAGAAGGCTCGACTTTTCTCCCATTTGTACACTCTACTATTCTCTCTCTCTCTCTCTTCCCAACTTCCAACCATCCCCATTTACTTCCCAAACTGAAATTAATAAATAGAAACCTCTCTGACTCTACACTGCTTTCTAGCTCCCACCCTTTGAGCTTTCTTTCTCTTCTCAGCCAAGCTGCTTGAAAGTGATGAGAGTGACATCTTCCTTCCCTTCCTTCCCTTCCTCACCTCCCATGCATTTTTCTTCTGACTACCATCTGCTCTCTGCCTCTAGGACTCCACAGAAATGACTCTGGCAAAGGGTAGCAAAGATGTCTTTATCATCAGAGCTCCTAGACTCTGTTCAGCCTTTATCCTCCTGAATTGCTGTGATCACTCAGTATTGTAGAGCTTTCCTTGGCCAAACATCAAAGGGGGGTCCCTTCTCCTTTCCAAAGTGCAAATGTATTCATTAGTATTCATTTTTTTAATTAAGGCAGTGACGGATTCCAAAGTGATTCCAAAGCTACAGTTTTTGTTTGTTTGTTTGATAGTTAACAAATTTCACTTACTTCCTGGAAATTTAAACACCTACCATCTTCCCGGCCCTTTGCTGGTGATGTCCATTTCCTTGAACTATTTCATAATTTAGGCAGAGAAAACGCTACCTAAGAAAAGAAATTCATTCAAAGTCAATCTCCAGGAACATAGCCTAAAAAGTGCTCTCCCCTCGTGGGGTAACCTGCCTGCCCTTTCATTTTTGAGATGATTCACAATGATGTGATGGTGTTGCAATCTATTTTGCGTCCTATGAGACCCTAAAAGGGGGAGGGGAGTAGTTCTTCCATATTTTATCGAAAATAGTATGAAGAAACAAGCATGCAAAAAATTCTGAAGACCAGACCAAGAGGTACAGAGTGAAGACCATTCCTATGTTTATAGCTCCTTCTTACTGTACAATTTATATAAATTATCTATGGAGAATATAATGGATCAAGCCACATAACCCCATGCTCCCCTCACCAGAGTTAATCAACTCCTTATGAAGTTTCCAGATAAAGAGACGTCGTTCCATGACAAATGGCTCCGAGTAAAGGTTGTAACAAGGATTCACTGACACAATTTCTATGATGCTATCCTCTTATGATTCTTCTTCTACATCAATTTTTCCCCACCTCACTTTGAGGTCCTCCTCTTCATGCCCTTAAAATTGGTGTTTCCTGGGGTTTTTCCTTGGCCCACTAGTCTCCTTTCTATCATCTCCCTGGGTGATCTTGTGCCCTCAAGGTTTTGATGACATCAGGGATGGGAGATTCACTACCCTTCCTGGCCCCCATCCCTTCTCCCTGCTCAGAGCCAAGGCCCTTGGGACGTGGATGTCTGGATGTACCACAGGCTTGTCATCCAACATTCAACATGTCCTCAACTGAGCTTTGGAGCTACTCATCTTTCCAACTAAGACTGGTGCTTCTTAACATTTTCCCAGTCCAAGGAACCGATCACTGAAGCCAGACATTCTAGAGTATTCCTAGATCATCTCCCCAAATAGACACTCAGTTGACTACACTAGAATCCTTTGTCCAGCCCCCCAGTGGCCTTCCTTCCTCACAAATTTAAATTCCCCACTCTTCTTTATTTTTATTTATTTATTTATTTATTTATTTATTTATTTTTTCGGTATGCGGGCCTCTCACTGTTGTGGCCTCTCCCATTGCGGAGCACAGGCTCCAGACGCGCAGGCTCAGCGGCCATGGCTCACGGGCCCAGCCGCTCCGCGGCATGTGGGATCTTCCCGGACCGGGGCACGAACCCACGTCCCCTGCAGCGGCAGGCGGATTCCCAACCACTGCGCCACCAGGGAAGCCCTATACTGTGTCCTTTTCATCAACATGACTTGGGAGCTCCTCACCAATTCCTGAGATTTCCCAACCAAAGGAACCAGATGACTCTGCCCCCTCCTCACCTGCTCCCACCCCGTCTGTACTGAACATCATGTGCCCAGACAACTTTCTTAAGGAGCTGTAATTTTCTGATTAATGTTACACTGTGAGAAGATTCACAATGGTTGAGCAGGTCACCCCATTCCCTAAAGAACCATAACTGCAAGACAGAAATATCCCAGCCTGAGTTTTTTAAGTTATGTATAAAATATTCTATTTTTAAATCTACCTTTTTGAGTAAATTTTTTTTTTTTTTGCGGTACACGGACCTCTCACTGTCATGGCCTCTCCCGTTGCGGAGCACAGGCTCCGGACGCGCAGGCTCAGCGGCCATGGCTCACGGGCCCAGCCGCTCCGCGGCATGTGGGACCTTCCCGGACCGGGGCAGACACCCGTGTCCCCTGCATCGGCAGGCGGACTCCCAACCACCGCGCCACCAGGGAAGCCCCCCACTCTTCTTTAGATCAGCCTAAAGTCAGAGGGCCAGGAGACCACCTGAGACCACAGTCCTATTCACACCTCCAGGAGAACAACGAGCATTTTCTCAAGGGTAGTTGACAGAACATTTCTATACCCTTATATCTGGGATTATTTTCAATCACTGTGTAAGGAAATTTATGAACAAAAATCCTTGGATCCAATATACATAATCTGCTGATATCGGCCAAAACTTATAAAATGTTGAAACTATGGTCTGAGAAGACAGCAAGTGAGAAATACGACAGCAGGAATATCCATTAGAGAATGAATGCTGAAATCCATAATTAAAATAGTAGCTTGCTTCCTACATGGCTCTGTAATTAATCTGTTCAAATCTGTAAATTACAATATCAATCACTTTACTAGGGGGAGGAAATTCTCCCAGTCTGTATTCCATTTACCAATATGTCACGTGAAGAAGAACCTATCTGGGACATTTCCCAATATCCATACATGTCAAATTAAATTATCTGGTCATCTCATTTTGATGCCTCATATGTATTCACTATAAAAGACCCCCTTACTCCCCCAAAAAGGAGAAGAGTACAACTGAGTGAAATTTTGGAGGGTAAAATGAAGAGTTTGTCTCCCATCCACGTGACTTGTTCCAGGGATATAAATAGGATTCAAATGCAGACCTAATACCTGTGACTTCCGGTTTCCAAAAGAGTACAACAGAAATGCGTAAAACAGATCAGCCAGGGAGATAGAAGAAAGGATACTAGGGGGCCAAGGATAAAACCCCAGGAGACACCAATTTAAAGGGTATGAAGAGGAGGACCTCAAAGTGAGATGGGAAAAAAAAAACAAAACACTTGTCCTGTAACGTCCTGTCTGAGAACCTATTTGTGAGCTGGCCGATTCAACCAAGTCAAAACTTTGGAAATGATTTAATGAAACCCAGTCAAACTCTAGGAATACTGCCCATTGCTGATGCAAATGAACAAGATTTAGTTTTCAACTGATCAAAATCATTAATTCCGTCCTTAGATCTATAAATTGGCTATTGATTTTCACAGGGGGAATGACTCGCTCTGTACCATCACAACTCAGAAATAGAAAGTGAGTTTCCTCCCCACAGATCCATCTGTCTGACAGCTCTGACTGAGCTCCCTTGGTAAAGCCTCCACAAAATTTACACCTTTCTCTATGACCTCTGAAATCTTCTACACTTGAAAAAAAGGAACCCCCAAATCCCAAAGTGGCCTTTGAATATAGATGCCTCCATGGGATTGTAGCTGTGGTTGTGGAAATGGCTTCATCTGTCAGCCACCTAATGCAGGAGGTTTTCTAATTGATAATGAGCTCCTTAGGGGAACATAATTTCAGAGTGTAAATTAATAATCATTTTCAAAGGATGGCACCTGACTTTTAATAAGTTATCTACTACCTTGTGTGTTATCTTTTGTAATAAACTTGTCCTAAAGAGGCAAATTTACAAAAAGAAAAAAAAAACGTGTTGAGTTTGATGGTATGCACATAAGTTAGCAAATCAACAATTGTGGTGACTCTACTTTTTTAAAAATACGAAACACCATCTGTGTTGTCTAAGACAACTTGTTGAGTTTAAAAGTATTTCACACTAAGATCTGAGTACCTGTAGTGCAGGTGTCTCTTAAACCCCAACTAGATGCTGACTTTGCCTGGAAAAGCTTAAGAAAGTGTTTAGTGAAACTCAAAATAGTAACATAAACGTTGACTTATTTTTTTTTTAAAAAAAAAAGAAGATTTCTTTAGGTTTCCCCGTTTATCCCAAATGGTTCTCAGTGTTTTTAATAACCTGCATTTAGGGGGCTGGATAATGCACTGGTGATAAAGCTTTTTATTAATACATATTTCAGCAGCCAGAGAGTGTGAAGACAGCGTTGGCATTGTGGCTGAGGGTTTTGTTTTCTGATTACGAAGGACTGGAAGGCCTGACGCGCCAGGGCTGAGTGATTTCACCAGGTTTGTTCTGTGGTTCCCCATTGTCGCCCTTGAAAAGAACATTCCCACAGAGCGGGCTCTAAAGACAATAAACATCGTATGTTAAAAAGAAATGACATAATATTCGGTGCTGATAAGGGAGCTTTTCCCAGGGGCTGCGTGGGACTGAGCCCAGGAGGCCGTCTGCGCTGGGTGCCTGGAAGGAAGTGTCCCCAAAGTGGTTTACAGAGCCAAGGCAGCCTCGGCACAAAGGACCCAGAAGTGGGCAGGTCCCTCCCGGCCTCTGTGAAAATCAATCCAAGGAAGTCTGAGGCTGTGGAGCAGTTTCCTGTCCGCTGTGTGGGAAATTTAACTGAGGGCAAACGGCCGGCAACAATGGGACAATATATTATAATAAACAGGAAAAATAGCATTGGCCACGGAAATCAATGGCTGGACTTCATGAGGCATTCATAAGATTGACAAGTGAATAAATTAAAACCCAAAGGTTAGGACACTGAAAGAGAAGTTAATTTTATGTCTGTCCTGGAGCTGCCCTTTTCAGACTCAAATTAAGACTGTGTATAATAAAATAAACACAAAGTCTTAGATGCACAGAAAAGGCTTCGCTAAGACCTACATCGTCAGAGAAGCAGAGGTTCTTTTAGGAACGTCCCCCTGCATGTGCAGCGCTGCTGACAGGGAGTTAACCCCCTCGACAGCGTGACCAAAGACTTATTTAAACGAGTTTCTTGCTTTCAATAAACCTGCGCTCAGCAACCAACTGTTCATCCAGGAAGTGATGTGACACCCCAATACCCTGAAGAAGTTTACTCAACCAGAACGGAATGGAGATGTGCTATTTAATTTAAAGAACCCAGGAAAAAGCCACACAAGGCTCCTCCAAACCCCCAAATAATTATCCACAACAGAACACAGCTAACTCTAAAACAGACTTCATTTCCATAAACAATGATCAGTCCATTTCCGTGCTGTGGCTTCCCTTTTTAAAGATGTTTGTAAAGTGTGTTTGGCTTTCTTTTAATAATAAAATGACTTTAGTTAGAATTCACCACTCAACCTTGGTTTTGCAAGAAAGTGTTTGACACACCAAATTCTTTCTCCTAATTACTGTGAAAGACAGAGCTTTGTTCAGCAGACAAAGCAATAGGCTGAGGATTTTGAGACAATTAATTCTAACCCAGGCTTGGCGACTAACTCTCACTCCATCTCAGTTCCTTTGACAATTAAGCATGAATCCACAGTTTCTGAACTTTTGTTTTAAGTTATTACAAAGCATGACATGTCTGATGGCTGCTGCTGGAGAGCTGTCTCACATACCCTAATATTTAGAAGCCATACCTCAAGTATGTCTTACAAAGTCTGGTTTGGGTTTCAAAGATGTTTTGCTGCATTCTTCATTTTACTCTTTGATTTTGGACTGAGACGTTTTCTTTACATACCAAGGATTGCTGACAGGGTCCAATATTTTGCAAAGTTGTATGATTTGGTCTTTAATAAATAAAAATTAACTCAGGAATTTCTAGCCTCCTAGTCTCCTGAGAACATTCTTAAACACATTAAAGCAGAAAGATAGTATCAGAGTGCCGAACTCTGGTTTCACCTTAAAATTTTTACTATGAGTTTAGGAGGATGTAGAATGATTAAGAAATAACATCCTTCAATCTCTTTATTATTTTAAATGTGGTAACAACCTAGGTTTTTTTTGGGGGGTGGTGGTGGTTGGTTTTTGTTAGGTTTGCCCAGAAGGAGGAGAAAAAAAGTCAAATTTATTTATTTGTTTAAATTAATCCAACCTCATTCTTAAACATTGACTTCAGCAGCTGGTCAAACACAATCCAGGAGGCCAGCAGAGGGCAGTATATAACAGCAGACACAGTCTCTTTATTCGAAAGGTAAATCCTACCAGTTCTACACGCCAAGGGACATAAAATAAAAATACAATTCTACATGGAGTAGTTTCTGACCAAAGAAACAAACATTCTGGCATCAAATTAGATATTAGAATGCAGTCGGAAGACGTGAAGGCTCCTGGAAAAATCCGCTGCGTTTCCGTGACACCCCCTGAAGGAGGCCCTTCACACGCCTCACTCCGTGTTGTCTCTAAGGCCAAAAAGAGTCACTGACTTCTTCGTCTCAGCGTTTTGTTTAATTTAGATTCCATCCCGCTGAGCAGCACAACGTCCAGGACTATGTTCAGAAGAGAACCCAGAGCGCCTTCAATGAACATTAACAAACCTGGGCAGACGCCTTGCGGGCCGCCGGGCAGCTTCACCCACGGGGCGCTCCTGACCGGGTTTCCACGTGGTCCCTGCAGGAGGGCGTCCCAGCGCTCCGCCCCACGGGCATCCTCCTCTCCTCCCTCCGCCTTCATCCTTCTCCGCGTCGTAGGTTTCACAGCTCCATCTGCGGACCCGGCATCTAACCCCTTCTAAGTGGCGGGCAAAGCTTCCAAGGGAAGCCCCATCCTCGGACAAAGCTGCATCTCCAGTCTGGTCTTCTGGGTCTTCTACAACTTTTACCAGAGTCATTGAAATTAACAATAGCATGCTTTCCTTGACAGCCTGGGCGCTGGCCTCCTTCCCTGGGGCCAAGGCCAGGTTTTCTGGGTTCCTCTCCCACACAAGCCCCACCCTTCCTTCGCCCTCTCTTCACCCCCGCCGTCACCTCCACCCCGTCTCTCTTTCCCCTTCCCAGCCTCAGACCACGGAACTGAACTAATAATCAGAGTAGCCTCCTGGGCACTGATATTTCCTCAGTTTTCCCGTGACCCGACCCAGCGCCCCTCTCCAGCTGTTTACTCCCTATTCAAACATCTGGCAGTTCTTCTTGCTTACCTTTTTTTTTTGTCTTTTCCTTAGGAAAGGAAAGTACAGGACAAAGACAAAGGCTGACTATTAAAATAACAAGAGTAAGAAGGATGAACAAGCTACTCAGGGCCTGAACCAAAGTCAGCACAGGGGCTGCGGAAACCCCAGAACCGCAGTCAGTCAACTCACCTGGGTGAGTTAAGACCTCACGACCTCATCTGAGTAATGAGTGGGCTCCCTTTTTAAAATCCACTGTATGACGAGAAGGAAAAAAAGAAACCCTTAGTTCCCAAGCAGCTGCACCTCCCGCTGAAATCGACATGAACTTGAGGGTTTAACTCAAAGGTGTTTCCTTTCCTCTCAAGATATTTTATCACATTTCACTTCAGATATGGAATGTGAGTTTGCTGCATGGCGTAAAATACACCCCGTACTTTCAAAGATTTCAAATTAAAAAAGAATAAATACAGAATTTCATAGTTTTCAAAGAAATATGTGTTGCCTTCCCGGTTATTCACGTTTAATTTGAAAGGAAAACTATTTTTAAAAGCTAAATAAGGATGTTATGATTTCCAAGAGTAATACGGAATCTCGACATTTCTCTCTATCCCACTGTCCACTTCACACCTCAGCTGAACTTGACTCAGTCTTGGCAGAAAGATATCACTCTGGAAGAGGAGATTCCTACAGTCTGCCCCATGAACAAACCCAGCCTTTGAAAGAAAACCTCTGTGGACAATGGCATTGCTTCTCTCATCTCCACAATAAGAGCCTTAAGTTCACATTCACCCGAGTCCAACGTGATTTTGAAAATCAATATATCACAATCAACAGTTTCTCCTCTGGTCAAAATTCAGAGGGCTGGTTATTTTTTGAAGAAATTTCGGCCCTTTAATGATTTTTATCCATCTCAGTGAAGACATGCTGGTTCTCAGTATTGAGTCTGAGATTTATGGGCAGGGGCCTCAGGCAGTGTCTGGCGCTCACTCAGAGAATTCACCCTAAGGCCAGCCTCTGAGGGAATCCCTTCAACAGAATCTCTGGCAAGCCTTCATCCTTCATTTTCAAAACACCCCAGTGATGGAGAAGCAGTCTCTTTAAAGGAGGTCCATTCCATTTCTAGGTAGAATAATGGTGCAACAATTCATCCTTATGTTAAGCCCACCCTTGCTCGTAATTTCTATTTATTGATCTTAATTCTAACTTCTGGGCACACATTGGGGGAAAAAAAGCCAAATATTCTTCTGCAGTGATGTTTGAGTAAAGCTCTCATATTTCTTGAAAATTCTCTGGGTTAAACAGTGCTGGCCCCTTCTGATGTTTCGCATAGAGCACCCTAGCAAAGCCTTTCAGCGCCCCAGTTTCATTTCTCAGGATCTGTGTTTGTAACACGCAGCTCTGGAAACTGAACACAGTTGGCTAGGAGTGGCCTGACCAGTACCTGATGAGACCTCTCTTTTTTCTTTATCAGTAATTCTGAAACTTGTATGTATCCAAGCATTACCTAGGGGACTTGTTAAAAATGGACATTTCTAAGCCCTTTTCTTATACATTCCGGTTTCTAGGGGCCCAGACAGTTGCATATGATGAGCAGGTATTCCTCAGCCCATATGTTGAGAAATATTTCCTTAGGGGGGGGTATACTTTTAAAAAATATGGCCTCAGATCTTATTCTTTTTTTTAAGGACACTACAGAGTCATATTGATATTACAATCAATCTAAACAGTTAAGTCTTCTCACAGAAACCCCTATCAGAGTCCCCTGTCCTACAACTGTATAAGTTTTAAGGCTAAAATTCATGAAAATGCATTTATCCCTATGTAGTGTTGCCAGATAAAACACAGGAAGCCCAGTTAGATTTGAATTTCAGATAAACAACAAATCGTTTCTTATTGGGACATATACTAAAAATTATGCATTGTCTATCTGAAATTCAAATTTAACTGGGTGTCCTATATTTTTGTTTACTGAATCTGATAACCCTAACCCCGTGAAACTTACTCTGGTTATATTTGTTTTTTCTTGTCTCCCCTTTGTGACCATTTTGGACCTAATTCTGTCCTCAAAAGTTTTTAGTTCTCAAAAATATTCTCCTGTTTCTGACCATCAAGTTACTCTCCCTGTTTATGTGAATTCCCAGGGACAGGCTCAGAGTTGATGTTTGCTCCCTATTGTAAAAGAAAGAGCCGTCTCACACAAGTGATTAAGTACAAATATCCATTTTTCTTCGTCATCTCCAACCCTTCCCCAAGTCCAAGATGACTAGTTTGTTTTCAGCTATACCGTAAATAAAAGCACACCTGACTCAGAATCAGAAGGCCTGAGTTCGAATATTGGCTCTACCATTTAAGAGCTGTGCAACTTCAGGTAATTAATAGACTTCTCTGAACATCAATTTCCTCATTTGTAAATGGGGCTACTTAGGGTGATTATGAGAAGTTAATGAGATGATAGAGAGGAAAGTCTCAAGCCTTGTGCCTAATAATTCCTCAAAAAGAATTCTTCATTCATGAATTTTTAAACTAGTTATGAGAGCTGCAAGTTCAAATTGGCAGAAATAAGTGTGTGGATCACTTCCCGTTTGTCTTAACGTCCATAAGAAGTATAAAAAGCAATAAATCTGTAGCTATAAAGAAAAAAAGGGGGGGGAGATTGAGGTTAGCGGCTGCAAACTATTAGCCATAGAATGGATAAACAACAAGGTCCTACCGTATAGCACAGGGAACTATATTCAATGTCCTGTGATAAACTATAATGGAACAGAATATGAAAAAGCATGTATATATATAACTGAATCACTTTGCTGTACAGCAGAAATTAACACAAGACTGTAAATTAACTACACTTCAATTTTTAAAAAAGAATGAAAAAAAGGGGGGAAGTCATCATCAGATATACATTATCAATGAGTTATTAGAAAACAGAAAGCCAAGCCTCTGGGCACATGAAATCGAAACGAGAGAGCAGCCAGAATACACTCCTCAGTGAAGGGGCCCAGGAAGTGGGCCGATTCTGTGCATCCACACCAAGAGGATGTGATACAGGAGAAAAGCATCAGGTACAGGGGAGAATAAAAAAAACAAAAACAGTGTGGCTGACAACAGAGAACCACATGAATATTTACTTTCACTGAAGATCCGACATGCATAGGTAACCAGGGGGTTATCATCAGAAAAACAACCACCAAAGGGAAAAAAATGTGGGCGCTGGCCCTCCAGAGCACAGCTCTGCTGGTCCTGACATTCCCTTTGAGGTGGAAGGAGGAGCTTGCAGCTGACAGCAGGCTCTCTCTCTGCCCGTTCCCGCCAAAGAGAGCCAGGAAACAGACTGGATCCACATTCCAGGGGCCCCAGCTAGTCCGCCCCATGACAAGGAGAAGGCTGAATGTGTATGTGGAGGTGGACTTCCTTGCAATGCAGCAGAGAACCCCACCCAGTTCCCAATCCTTCCGTCTTAAAAAGGAGCTGACTATCAAGGAGGAACCATATCCGTATGAAAAAGTAAGACGGAGTAAAAGCTAACCGTAGAACTGAACCCAGAAAGACACACACAGTTCAGACAATCAAGAGACCTTACAGAAGGAAAAACAAACAAAAAAAACTTCTTAATAAGATGAGAAAGATTTGAGAAAAATATTCTATTTTAAGATAGTAACAGAATTCTACGAAAAAATTACAAGAACAAGTGAGGAGTTGTATATGACTGATGAAATTAAAAAATACTTCAATAAAAGGGACAGGAAATAAAATCTAGGAAATCTCCCGGAATGTGGAACAACATGACAGAAATAGGAACTATAAAAGAACATAGGCAGCATAGGGAACAAATCCAGGAGGTGTAATATTCAAATAATACATCTCATAAACTGAGAAAAGAAAAACAGTAAGGAAGAAATTATGAAGACATAATAGGAAAAGAATTCCAATCCTAGAAAAAGTCACCCATCTTCAAATCAAAAGAATCTGATGAGTATAAAGCAAAATGGATGCAGAAATAGCCTCGTGTCTTTTCACAAGGGCAGAGTTAAAAGTCTTGGGACCTCCCTGGTGGCGCAGGGGTTAAGAATCCACCTGCCAATGCAGGGGACACGGGTTCCAGCCCTGCTCCGGGAAGGTCCCACATGCCACAGAGCAACTAAGCACGTGCGCCACAACTACTGAAGCTTGCGCGCCTAGAGCCCGTGCTCCGCAACAAGAGAAGCCACCGCGATGAGAAGCCCGCGCATCGCAACGAAGAGTAGCCCCCACTCAGCGCAACTAGAGAAAACTTGTGTGCAGCAACGAAGACCCAAGGCAGCCAAAAATAAATAAATAAACAAATGTATATTAAAAAAAAAAAAGTTAAAAGTCTTAAATGCTTCTATGGGCGGTGGGGGGTGGGGGGCAAAACCTATCAAAGAACAAGAATGAAAGTGCTATCAGATACCTTATCAGCAACCCTGGTGAAAGAAGACAAAATGCCTTTAAAACCTGGTGGAAAATGATTTGTATTCAAATTATAAATCAAATGTGAGATGCTAACCACCTTTCCAGACAATCAGTGATCCATAAATTGTACCTTCCACCTACCCTTTTCTGAAACTTCTTACAAATATAAGCCAGCAAAAGCAAATGGGAAAAAACACAAAAGGATAAATCATGAGTTTCAGGAAACAATGGATGCAAACCAAGAAAAGGTAAACTCAAGTCCCAGGATGAGAGCAGAACAGGTGTAGAGCAGATCTAGAAAATTATAAACTTCAGGACAGGCAAAAAACTGTAAGTAAATCTGTGATCCAATTAAGAAACAAACTAATAATAATAGCAAACACTTGTATAAAGCTTACAATATGTCAAACACCTTTTTAATCATTTTTGTATATTGATTCAGAATCCATCAAAACTGTATGGTCATCACCCATATTTTATAGATAAACTGAAGCATAAACAGTTTAAATAACCTACTAAGTCCCAAAGCTACAGACTAGCAAGACTGGGCACTGGCCCCAGGCAATATGGCTCTAGATTTTATGCCCTTAACCACACCTTTCCACTGCCTTTCTAAAATAGATGGTGCCTATATAGGTTTTTAAACTAAATGATAATTTCTGTAGAATGCAAATATATTAAAGAGCCAGTAAAAGTGATTCTGGAGAAAAAAGAAATTAAAGACATTCCAGAGAGAAAGGATAGGATGGCAGAAGGGAGAGTCGGGAAGATAAATGGATGCATTTGCCTTATTATGTCACAGGAAGGGAAGGTAGAGTGAGCAGAATTGAAGTAGGTTTGTTTGTGTTTTTCAGAAGATGATGGGATCTCTACCTGATGGCTAGTTTTTCCATTTGTAAAACAAGAAATGAGGTCACCAACCAGGACTGTGGGACCAGGTAAGTGCTGGAGATTTATGGAAACTGGAAAGAATCTGAAATCATTCTGGTGCAGAACGGAGGAATGTTGACCAACAAAATCCAGTAGGATTTCCCGGCAGCACTGCAGGTTAGTGATCATGAATTTACAGTAGAACCACTTTCCCCTGATGTGTGCTTTCTCCAGGCAGAGAAGAATGAGGTAGTTGGGTCCTTCCAAGGTGGTGTTTTTGTCAGATGAGTTGGAAAAAACGACAACAATAGCAACAAAAAGGCAAGAGGGCTTCAGGCATTGGCAGGAATTATTGACAAGACGGAGCATTCAGTGTCAGCTGGGTGACCAAGGAGAGGCAGTTGGAGGAAAAGTAGGAAGACCAAAGGGCGGAAGTCTCAGCTGGATGGACGAAATGACCTGGCTCAAGTCGCTTAACAAGTTAGCAGAGGATGGAGAAAATCTGTGGTCCCACATCACTGCTCTGATAAAGACTCTGGAGGTGTTCCCAGTGGTGTTTCCTGACAAGCCTGCCAGTGTGCCACGGGAGTGACGAGCTCAAGTGAGCAGAGGTCTGCAGCGGTGAGAAAGTCATGGGTGGACGGGGCCGCAGGTACAGAAGTCGCCCACATGGATGACAGACCTTGGCGGAAAAGAAAAAGACTAAGTCACGTGCAAAATCTGTGATTTTTTTGATTAAAAGGTGGATAATCTCAATAGGGAGAAAGAGACAGAGATTAGTGTGAAGTGTCTTGAGTCTCAAAAATCCTGGGTTTGTCGTTGTTGCTTCGTTTTTGCTTTACAGATGGAGAGGTGGAGGAGTTGGGATCTGAAAGGAGCAATGAGGGGCCAGGAGAAAGCCAATGCCATGCTCTGTCCTTGAAATACATGAAGTGCGAGAAGATACAGAGCAATGACAGGGGGGCTGCAGGGGAGATTGTGGTCCCAGATGAGAGCCAGGTAATAACGCAGGAAGCCGGAGGGGACACGAGAAGAGTCTGGGGACACGGGGTGTTTGCTTTAAAGAAAACTTTGGGAGGGATAGGAGGTGGAAAGCTGGACACCAAGGAAGTGGCGATTATTAGGGAAGAAGGAAGATGACCCAGCTTTCCTTCCCCTTAGGAGCTGACTGATGACGTCTCACAAGAGAAGGCGGTGGTTTGTCTCAACAGACTCTGATATAAGTGGATTCTGGGCTTGCTGTGTCGTTTAAGTCACATTAAAAAAAAGAGACATATTTCCACATACAATGCTCTGAATTAGCACAGCTTCCAAATTTGTGGAGTGCTAAGTAATGAGCTGGGTTTTTTATTTTCATTTAACTTTTATTTTATATTAGAGTATAGTTGAATTACAGTGTTGTGTTAGTTTCAGGTGTACAGCAAAGTGATTCAGTTATACATGTACATATATCCATTGTTTTTCAGATTTTTTTCCCATGTAGGTTATTACAGAATATTGAGTAGAGTTCCCTGTGCTATATAGTAGGTCCTTATTACTTATCTATTTTATATATAGTAGTGTGTATATGTTAATCCCAAACTCCTAATTTATCCCTCCCATGAGGTTTTATAATAATACAAGATTAGGTAAAACAAACATGGAGAAAAAGGACATAGAAAAGGCTCAGATGGAGAAAAAAAGTCAATCAAAGAAATCAGTGACTCAAATTTTCCAAGCAAAAGGAAAGGGGTGACATCAAAATACAAGTATCCAAGAATAGAGGCAGCCTGTTAAACTGAGAGCAGGAAGTATGTTATTACTTTAAGTGATGGCAGGAAACTAATGGGAAAGTCAAAGGTAATGATCAGTGTATCAAACCACCTTTTGGTTTGGGGGTGTGAGAGGTGATAACGTTTGCCTTGTGGTGTTTATTCCATTTGAATTTTCGTCCAATGGAATCAGTGATTTAAACTTAAGACAGCGACATAAAGATAAGCATGGAAACAATGATTTGTTTCAAATATGTCCTACAAAGAAACTCAAAGTCAAAGGTGATTCAAAGATTAGAAAGTCTGGGGTGGGGGGGGGGGGTTGGAAACAGACTCATGAAACCATGCAGGATGAAGTTGCCAATAGGTATCTCCGTAGAGAGGACTTTTCTATAATAGCACTATTTTACCGGCAGTATGCTTAGGAAAATTAGCCAACATCCAAACATTAGTATCAGGGAAACAATCAGCAGAGGCAGCAGGAACCATTGTGGTAGCTGCAAAGCCCCATAAATATCCCCCAGTGCTATTAGCCTGACAGCGGAGGTGATGAGCACAGGTTATTCTGACAAATAGATGCATATTCCAGACACACTGAATTAGTTCCAGGATATATCATCAGGGGACACCAGACGACATTGGAAACAGGGGACCTCAAAGCGACATAGAGCAAATCATAAGAAAGATGGAGGGCAATTAAAGCGAATGGTCAAAGGTGTCAGAGGGCACGGGGCGGGGTGGGGTGGGGTGGGGGTGGGATCAAAAGGACCAGGGAAGAGAGGGATGACAACACCGCTTCTGAGACACCCGTAGGTCACTGCAGACAATGCAAGGACACAGAGAAGAGGGGACTCAAATTATGATGCCGAGCAAATCGATTCCAAGTTATGCAATGATGAAGATAAACTGCCCGAAACAGGATGTATAATTATCGGCTAAGCTAACAACAAACTGTAGCAACCGTCAGGACTTTATCTTAAGGAAAACAAGAATCTGTAAATATACATTGAACCAAACCGGCAAAAACCAAATTACATATATAATTCAATAAACATAACTGAAGGCCAGCTACACGCCAGGCACTGGGCTGGGAATTCAAAGGCACATAAGAGACCCTGTGGAGTCTGTGATACAGACAGGGAGAGGGAGCCATGAACAGGTCGAGTTGTCTCATAATATACGAGCACTTGTGTGCATTGAGTCCAGAGCATAGACATGTCACCATGGAAGGGTTATGGCCAGAGAGCTTTTCTATGAATGCTTGGGATTTTAAGAGATGTTTACAGAGAGATGAGGGGAAGGGACATCGCAAGGGAGGAAAGGGCAGGTGCAGAGGAAGAGGGTCGGGGAAGGACGTACGGGGATCAGGGTCCCGCTTGGTGTCTGGTCCGGGCGGAGGAGAAGCTTCAGAGGGGCAGGAGTGGAGCGGGAGATAAGATGGGAAAAGGAGGTCCTGGTGGGTCCTGGGCGGCCTTGTGTGTCAAGCAGGGAAAGGGGACTTTGTCTTCAGGCAGTGGAGTCAGCCAGGGTTTCAGTGGAAAGCAGGGAGGGAGCTCTGCGTTTCAGAGCTATGGCCCTGGTGGTGGTGTGGTGGGCAGACTGGGCGGAGGCAAGACTGAAAGTAGCGAGGTTTCTGCCACCAGATGGGGATGGAAGACCTGGAGGGGAAGGACTTTCAGAGTTCCTCTCCCGACGTTGTCATAAGGACAGCTACAAACTGTCCATCACTTCCCATATGCCAATTGCTTTACCTGCAAAATTCTCTCATTGACTCCCTGTAACCATCAAATGTCTCCCTGTGACAGCTGGAATTCTCCCTGCAGCTCTGAAAAGGTAAGCAACCTGACAAACCCCTATGGCTCTTTACCCCAGAGCGGCTCTAAAACTCGCCTTCTTAATACCACGTGTGCTTAAGAGAATTTTTTTTCCCTAAAAATCCGTAAAACTATAAATCTGAAAATCTGTAAATAAATTGACTTTGGTGAGGAAAGCAGCCATTCCTCTTCCCATTACTTCCATCCTGTGTCTCAGATCAGACCACATACCACTTCTTTCTGAAACAGTGTGTTGAGTTGACCCTTTCTGCAGCACATGTAACTGAGCTTGCACGCATCTGTCCTCTAGACTGGAGCTTCCGAAGGCGGGGTGTTCTGGATCTCTTGACCTCCAAGTCTCAGCAAGTGCCCTGCACACAGTACATGCAATTATGGGTTGAACGAATGAAGGAATCTCCTGAGTGGCTTTTCAGCCCTGTAAAAGGGCTGTAAACGCTTGTAATGGCCATGTTACAGCTGAGACGGTGACTTGACCTGTCAGTAGTTAATGTCCCCTCATCAAAGGACAGGCTTTCCCTAGAGGATCGCACACATGCGTCCTTCATTGGAATGGCCTGACTACCAAGCTTTTAACTAGTGAGTGAGAGAAATAAACTAGCACAGAGCTCTACTCGTTAATCTTTTATACATAGTATAATCGTTAAACAGGCTGTAAGTCAAAAAATACTACGTAAAATACATTTAAAGACTACGATATTTTTTAATGCTTAAGAAAAATGTTAATTGTTCAGCCTTTACTTAATCATAAGCTTAATGTAATCACTGCCATTTTCCCCATTTCCTTCTTAGAATGTGTCCTCCTCACCAGGTGTGAAGTTGAATTTTAGGGTCGTACCCCTATCAGGGCTCATATGCATTTCAGGAACCTCCGCCGTGGGACATGAGGCCAAACTGTCACCTCAGGCCACTCCTGCTTCTTCCATCTGCCAGGGTTTTTCCCCTACATGGCCCACCTTGATCCACTCAGCTACTGTGGCCACTTGCGCTAATTAAACATAGGTCTCTCAGCATGCCTGTCCTTATCATTCTAGAAAGTGTTTTCTCTTCCCTCTGATCTCTTGACTCCAGTCTTTACTCAGGACCCAGGCAGGCAGGAAGCATTAAGGTAATAAGAAACCAGTCTGCTTTTTATCTCTGAGTCTAGAAGACCCTCCACACCTGACTGCCTCCAGGGATTTTCTTTAACGGCTGCTTTTTTCTATCTTTTTCTTTTTGAAAACACTCTCTCCAAGTTTTATTCTTTTCTGATTAAACCTTTATTCTACAAACAATGCCTTTTCTTATTAGCTCCCTTAGAATCTTTAAATTTTTACATTCTCCATGAAAAAGACTGTATCATTTTACACAGAACCTGAGTTTTTAAAACCAAACCTAAAAAAGGTCTGAAAGCACATATTTTACATGGGGTTTTCTCCTAATCATCTGGCCTATCTTTTTTTTTTTACATCTTTATTGGGGTATAATTGCTTTACAATGGTGTGTTAGTTTCTGCTTTACAACAAAGTGAATCAGTCGTACATATACATATGTTCCCATATCTGTTCCCTCTTGCGTCTCCCTCCCTCCCACCCTCCCTATCCCACCCCTCTAGGTGGTCACAAACCACCGAGCTGATCTCCCTGTGCTATGCAGCTGCTTCCCACTAGTTATCTATTTTACGTTTGGTAGTGTATATATGTCCATGCCTCTCTCTCACTTTGTCACAGCTTACCCTTCCCCCCCTCCCCATATCCACAAGTCCATTCTCAAGTAGGTCTGCATCTTTATTCCCGTCTTGCCCCTAGGTTCTTCTGACCATTTTTTTTTCTTTTTTTAGATGCCATACATATGTGTTAGCATATGGTATTTGTCTTTCTCTTTCTGACTTACTTCACTCTGTATGACAGTCTCTAGGTCCATCCACCTCACCACAAATAACTCAGTTTTGTTCCTTTTTATGGCTGAGTAATATTCCATTGTATATATGTGCCACATCTTCTTTATCCATTCATCTGTTGATGGACACTTAGCTTGCTTCCATGTCCGTCCTGGCTATTGTAAATAGAGCTGCAATGAACATTTTGGTACATGACTTTTTGAATTATGGTTTTCTCATGACCTATCTTTTAGGTAAATAAGATTCCCATCCTTCACCCAACAAAGCAGATATATTTCAAATGAGTTCAACTGCATTTCTAAATATATTTTCCCAACTGATAGAGGGAAATTAGTATCACTCAAGTGAAAAGCCCAGAGCCCTAACATGGGAAGGCTGTTTTTACTAGAATGCTGCTTGCTCATCATGGGATCATGGATCTCAGTCTTCCCTAAGAATCTGCGTCGTAAATAATGCAGCGAGAGCATAGCAAGAAATCACTGCTTGTCTTTTCTTTCTTCTTGTCCCGCCCCACGTACAAAATAGATACTAGTGGGACAAAGGTGATGGAACTAATGACTGATGACGACAAAGAAGCCTAAGAGCAGAGAGCACCGTCATCAGAAGGACATTATGCATCACCCTCGTGAAGCACGCTTGCCAATTCCCTCCACAAGAGCGCTGCCGCTTCTTAGGTCTTCTACTCCTTATCCAGGTCCCACTCCAAACACCGGAATTTAGTGAGCAATGTTTATGCCCCATGGACTCTAAATGCCCTGGACTTAATGACACCACACCATTTAGGAACGCTAACTCCATAAAACCAATCGAAAGAAAGCGGACCTGTGGGCCTCCCTGGAGCGCGCGGTACTCTGTCCCTCCCGCCCCTGCCTCCGCCCCTCCCTCTGCCCCACCCTCACTTATCACCCGCGCTGTTTCCGGCTGCAGACCCTCTCCCCGGATGGCTGTGCGCTCCGGGAAATGTCCAAGGGAACCTCGTCGCCCCCACCTCACAGAGGAAGCAAGAATTTACATCCTCAGTCGCCACATTCAAACGATTACTGTGATATAACATCGAAAACATGGCATTTGAAATCAGAAAACTTGTATTTTAAATTCGGTTCTGGTAATCATCCCTGCTGGCATGTTAGAATCATCTGGAAACCTAAAAAGAAATATCAGTGCCAGGCCGTCTCCAGAGATTTCGATTTCATTTATCTAAGGTGAGTCCTGGGCACAGGCATTATTTAATGGCTTCCCTGATTATTCTAATGTGTCACCACCATTGAGAACACACACACACACACACACACACGCACGCACACATCTGTGAGCCTTGAAGACAAGCGCTTAATTTAAGTCTTTGAGTCTCAGGGTTTCCACTTGCAGAATAGGGGTTGTGATTTCTTTCTTGACAAGGTACTACGAAGATTAAACATGGTATACATATGAAGGCATCTTGTAAAATATACATCACTAAATTTAAAGTATTTTATAATCATCATTAATAATTCAAGTTTATTTGTCGACTTATTAACTCCTGCGCATTCTTTATTCTGTTGTTACTTTTCTGCCCATCTAAGCAAGTGAGTAAGGACCTTGTGTCTCTCTGCTTTGTGTGTGTGCGTGTGCACGTGTGTGTGATTTTTAGGGACAGAACAGAAGTTTCCATGAATTAGAAGCTTTTCCAACCCAGGCTATTTGGAAAAGCCAAGACTCTGGGGTATCTGGAGTCAGGAGCAAGGACACTCAGATGACTTCCTCAGACGTAGGACGAAGAAGGCTTGGAACCAGATGCCCAGACTTAGGAAAGAGAGATTTAAGTTGGTTGGGAGGGCAGTAGAGTGACACAATTCCTCCCAAGTTTGTGTAAGGTTGTCTAGAAGCAGCGTTCATAACTTTATGTCTCACCCTGCAAGGAAGAGGCCCGGCCTGCAGGATGGAGGCCAGTGATGAGACCCGTGAGAGTCAGGGCTTGGGGTGCCTGTCCAGCCTGTTACCGGAGAGGCAGAACTCACCACCTCGAGGTCCACACTCCACTTCACTGTGATTAGAATTCACATTTCTACCAGCTCAGAGGGACCCTGGAGCAGATTTTTTCGAGTTACAGAAATAAAGAAATTAAGCTACTTATTATACAATGTTAATATTGTATAATAAAAATTCACAGCTAATAGTTCTCCATTTAACAAAAGTTTAACAAGACCCACCATGTACCTCAGAGCTACTATATTAGTTTACAGGGATATCCTTTAAACTCAACAAAATAGATTAGGGATACTCATGATAGAAATGGGAATAACTTTAATACCTTTGTCCTCCCCACCAAAAGGCTCACATGAGATAGTAAATTTAAAAGTGAAAATCTGTACTGTCATCAAAACGGATTAAGAAGCTGAGGCTATGCCATAGTCAGATACACACAAAAGAGTTGGGTAGCGTCCTAGTCAGTAACTTTTAAATAGCTCTAAGATGAGTATGAAGAAAATTTGGAATAATACCAAATTTAGCATTAGTCATTACTTGATTTCAAATTGGGAGTCACAGAGCCCAGGCAGAGTTTGCAGGCTCAAGTCAGAGCTGAGAATCAGAGGAGTCACACATTCAAATCAAAGTGTAATCCATCCCACTTGTAGGGTTTGGACTTGAAGCCCAGTTTGACCAAGAGACTGTAAAAGAAAGTTCGATCTGTCTCTAGTCACCTTGAGAAAAATTGCCCTGAATGTCTACCACTGCAGCCAAAATCTCTGGGTACATAAGCTCAGCCTATAAATGATGTAACTCAACTTAAACTTGGGATAGGAAGTTGTTTCCATAAAAGATAAATAGGGGACTATAAATAACCCAGAAAGGTTTGGAATCAAGTATATTGATGACATAAATCAAATTCATTGTATGAAGACTTTTGTGTTGAGTTTGGGAATAACTGTTTGTATATTTGATATGTAGGGTGCTTATAATGTTTAAGAGAATTTAGCATCCTAGAGAATCCAAAAGATTAGCCATGGTATTATAATTTTTAAGGTAATTAAGTAATTAATTTAGGCTTGTCATTTGACCTTGAAAGTGAAAAGATAATTTTACCAAGTTTTAAAAGAATATTAGAGTATGTAAAACTAACTAAAGTCACCACGTTTTCTATAATAAATATGAAACTTGTCAATGTGTACTATATTACACTCTGTCTTGGCAACCCTGAAGTATTGAAAATATTTGGCATTTAAGGATAAAAATATGAAACATTTTTAATATCAAATAGGAATATCCATACCCTTTCTGTAGGCAAAGTTTGCTGCACTCAACATGTTTAATCCATTTTTTTAGACTTTTAGACACAAAAGCATTGAGAAATGTCATTTAAACCAATCCTCCAGCCTTATCAATGAAGATCAGAAATAGAGAAGTTAAGTGATTTGCTCAAACTGCAAAGCTATTTGTGTCCAAATCCAGCAAGAAATTTCACGACCCCCCAGCTGAGTGTTTTCTCTCCAGTGGCATCAGCTTGGTTTACTGTTTAATGAGATGATGTCGTTCCCTGGGACATACCACTGATAGTATCTTAATCTGAACACAGTAGATGGTTCTTATTTTTCCAGACAGAGAAGACATTTCAGTTACCCCAATGTTTACAGCTGAGAACATCCCTCTTCCTAGTTATGAACATTCTCTCCTTGGTACATAATAAGAAGGCTACAACCCTAACCAAACTTCACCGGCTTCTTTCCTAAAACCATTGGAAAATCCCACTGACCCGAACAATGTTTTATTCTAGCCACAACTTATCCATTATTCAAAAACACTGACTTTCTTAATGTCCAATATCCTATGCTCACTTTCACAACTTTGTAGTGAATAACTTATTCCATATGAGACTTTGTGAAGTGCTTAAAACCCTGAATAATGCTCCTAGGACCTACTGGAGAAGGATCTTATGCTGTAAGAACACTGACTACTTAATTTCTGCTACAAGCACAAATCGAGGTCCTGTTCTAAAGTGCTAACATTTCTCTAGGGGTGGATGGAGAACAGCTTACGCAGGAGAAGAAATCTGGCTCACTGTCGACAAAGCACTCACAGCCCTTGGAAGAGTGGTATTGTGCAAATGCAAAGCTATTATTACATAAAAGCATTCAGAGGATAATATTAGCCACAATTGTATTAAATATTAATATGAATGCAAATGGTGGCTAAGAGCTTTAAAGAAGAACTGTAGAAGTTGATAATACGTGAAGGAAAAGTACGAAAAGCTTGGGTATTTCTAACTGTGCATACCACGCAAAGCCAACAAACTGAGGACTAATAATGAATTGTCAGAAGTCATGCTTTCATCTTTAACTCTTTCAGCTCAAAACAATTTAAGTAAAAAATGAAGGTTGTCAGACGTTTTTCAATGAGCATTGAAAACAGGACTTAGACCCAATTTACTTGATTTCCATAGGCGATGGTTTTTTGATGTGGCAACTTGGCTAGGCTAAAACACAGTTCTCAGTTATTCAATCAAGCACGAATCTAGGGATGTTTGTGGGTGTGATCAGAATCCCTACTCAGCTGACTTTTTTTGGCCATGCCTCACAGCCTGCAGGATCTCAGTTCCTCGACTAGGGCTCGAAGCCACGCCCTCGGCAGTGAAACTGTAGAGTCCTAACCACTGGACCACCAGGGAATTCCCATCTAATCAGCTGACTTTACATTAATCAAAGGGAGATTATCCTAGACAGGCCTGACCTTATCAAGTGAACCCCTTAAAAGTGGGCTTAGGGCTTCACTGAGCCTGAAGACTCCATGCCTCTTAGCTCACACTCGTGGGTCACCATCCTCCCTTTCTGACTCTTACAGACTTTGGGGACAGCTCTCACAACACATAGGCCAATTCTCTGCAATAATGGAAACATCTGTCTGTCCTCTCTCCTTCTCCCTCTCCTGTTGGTTCTGCTTCTCTGATCGAACCCTGACTAATACACTATATTTTTCAATAAACATATTGTTGGATTTTCATGGGTAGAAGAATGTACTCTAAATAGTATCATTTTACTTTGTAACCATAACGCATAAAGGAAAACAATGTTTAATTTTGCTACCACTGTAGATGACATAATCTACCATTGATTTTAGGATATCACCACTCAAGATGGATGAGCTCTTCAAATGTTTTTCAACTGGATTTCAAATGAAATTCCAAACATAATGAATCATTGGGTCCTAAAAATTAAGGCTTCAATACTTTGGGTTAAAGCAAAGCTTTGGAAATAGCCTAGGACATTTAGTATGGACCAAAAATAAAAAAGGGCTCCCAGCACCATGTATTCCTAATGCCGTATTTCCTCCATCCTTAAATGAAAATCACACACGAGCACACACATGTAAACACACTGCCTAGCAGAGCAAAGCAAAATGTAAGATTGGGGCCATCTCTCAACAAGCCTTAGGAATACTGAAAATTTTAAAAACAGATTAAACTATAATTTAGTTCAAAGTTGAATAAAATAATTAAAATCATTTCAACTGGTTGTAATAATTATCTTCTCTATTTATCCTGAGTAGCTTCTGGTGTCTTAATAGATGACATACACGTGTTATTAACTCCCTTTTAAGGAAAACCAAAATATTTTAAATGATATATCAAAAAGCAGTTAAATTAATTAGACCTCTAACTTCATTCCTATTAAAACTCTCCAAACAATAATGTCTCAAAATTAAAAGGCATTAGGCAAAGCAAATTATAACACATTTGTAAAATGGAATATTATACAGCCACTGAAAATTATGTTATAAAGTAATTAGTGAGTGGGGAAAAAAGATATATAATCAATAAAAGCAGGACAGAGAATTCTGTATATGTCACCTGATTTATAAAACATATAGGAAAAAATACTGGGGAAAATGTCCACAAATCCTAAACAATATTTATCTCTAAGTTGTGGAGTTATAGGGGATCTTTTTCTAAATTTCTATAGCTATTATGCATTATTTATTTACTTAAAATGATTTATGAAACATGAAATCAATTGCTTTAACGATTTCTCATCTGTTAAATACTGGTGATATTTTGATATTAAAAGTAGTGAACTCCACCCCCCATTCCCTGCCCAGGAGCACACACTGCATTGACCATGGGAGCTGCACACATTCTGTGATGAGCTCCTGGTGACCTATGTGCCTATGGCTCCTGCTGTGGATCAGAACTGGCTGGTGCCTGACTCTAGACTGTGTGCAGACCATGAGGGATGCTTCTGGATTGGCTTCTGGTGCCCCCAGTCTTTTTGTGAGTATAGTTATCAATACAATCTGATTTAGTAAGAAAACCCAAGACTGTATTAAAGTCTTGATAATATGTGCACACACACACATGCACAATAAAAAGGTGTGAAGATTTCACAGACTGAAGAATTTTGCTTTATTTTTGCAGAGACCTAGATTAAATTCATCATTTTAGCCTGCCTGCTTCACATACACCCCTATTCTCACAACTGCATTATCCATCTCGTCTCAAACAGACGTTTTGATTTCAGTATTTTTCTCACTATATTTACTACTTTTCTCCCTCGGGGACCACGGTTCCCTCTCTCAGGGGGATTCACTCTCTCATCTTAAGTTCTCTTTTGCCAAAATTATCTTTCTAATTAGAGATGAACAGATGGACAGAAAGTATAAGAAAGAGAATTCAAAATAAGGGATATTTAAATCAACTTCAAAAACTAGTAACTGACCCCAATAATTTTGTATCAGAACAGTCTCCCTTCTTTCTTCCCACATTTATGATCCCTACATATAGCGGGAGTGAGTAGAAGATCCGTGACTTCAAACATTTTCTACCCAAGGCTGAATTTCAGACCAGATTTTCTCTTTAGGATTTCAGCTTATGAAACATCTAGCTCTGTCAGCACTTTAAAAAGAAATCATAGAGGGTAATGTTCCAGCCTTTGAGTCACCTGGAGAAAATATTTGGGAGTGTATGCATAGCTCCATGGAGAACCATTCTGATGTGGATAAAGAGGAAATAAATTCTCCTTTCACCAAAACCTCTGAGAGGCTTTCCTCTGCTTAGTGATAACAAATCAGGGCTCTATATCCAGATCAGATAACCAGAGGTATAATTTCTTCAAAATCAAATTCATCCTACTGAATGTAGCTTATTATCTAGCATAATGATAAAGAAAACAGCCAAACTGATGGAAAATATTTCTAATAATGACAAAGACCTGATCATCTATATTACAATCATATAATTATCAGGTATCAAGGAAACAGAAGCAGGTTTGGGGGAATGTTGAAAGAATCAAATAATAGTGTCAACAACAACAAATAACTCGGAAGTTACACAAGTTGGGTTGAAAGCCACATGCACAAACTGGACTATTTGCTTAAGTTTTAAATGAAATTGGGGGCTGTTCCAGTTCCTGTCAGGCTGACAAACTAGTGGGAGCAGCTGTCCCCCCAGTACTTTGCTCTGGAGATCCAGAGAGATGAGAAGTTAATGGATGTAAGAAACTGATGTTAAAGCCATTTGACAGCCTGGGGAGAGAAAAGGTGGTGTTTCCTGTGGAATGTGGGAAAGTGATGGCCCTGAACAGTAGTTGCCAGGAGTATAAATGAGGATAGTTCGAGGGAGGGCATTTTCTTTGCAATATTTTCTTTTTTAGTCATAATCCAGGGCAGATTATGGCTGCCCATCAAGTTAAAAGCATCCGGAAGGAAAGAGCACATCACCTACCACAGAATAAGAATCAGGTAGACACCAGACCTCTCATCAGAAGCACAAGGTGCTGGGAGACAATGGGGTCATTACTTCCAGTGTTGATAATCACTTTGCAACATGAATTTTCCCACTTAGTTATATTCTCAATCAAATACATCTGCAGAAGTTTTAGTAGACAGAACTCTCTTAATAGAAACGGCTCAGAAATAAGAAAAATAAATGTAGGCTCTCTGAAATCTATATATATTCACAGATGAGTAAATAACTGTTGTTTTTGCTGTTTTGGAAAAAAGGCAGAAACTGACATCATGGGAAAGGGTGAGCTTGCTTGGGTAGAAACTGAAGAAAAAAATCTGGCTTGGGTTGCTCTGTCTGGTTTCTAATTGTGTTTGGTTCTGTTTTGTTTTGTTTAGGGATGAAGACGTAGATACTGAGAAGCTTAAAAATCAATGAAGAAAATACAAAAAATTATGGGCCTTTTTTTTTTTTATTTTTAAATTTTTTAAAATTGGGGCACTCACCATAGGCATAAAAATAAAATGTATGATTTTTGAATCAAAAGAAGGAAATATTAATCTATTTTTTAAAAAAACAGAAAAGCGGGGCTTCCCTGGTGGCGCAGTGGTTGAGAGTCTGCCTGCCGATGCAGGGGACATGGGTTCGTGCCCCGGTCCAGGAAGATCCCACATGCCGCAGAGCGGCTGGGCCCGTGAGCCATGGCCGCTGAGCCTGTGCGTCCGGAGCCTGTGCTCCGCAATGGGAGAGGCCACAACAGTGAGAGGCCCGTGTACCGCAAAAAAAAAAAACAAAAAAAAAAAACAGAAAAGGA
Organism: Monodon monoceros; assembly: GCF_005190385.1. Classification (NCBI taxonomy): domain Eukaryota; kingdom Metazoa; phylum Chordata; class Mammalia; order Artiodactyla; family Monodontidae; genus Monodon; species Monodon monoceros. The sequence goes on from NW_021703785.1 coordinate 5,055,014, forward strand.
GAAAAATTAAAATATGTGGTTCATAAAACATAGAATAATGGCACAATACATCTGACTATGGAAATATGGAAATGGATTATGCTGAATGATCAAGACCTTGTCAGACTTGTGATCTTCAGATTAAACAGTTGAGCGAATTGCTGTCTACAAGAGACACCATTAAAACTAGAAGATCCAGGGAGTTTGAAAATTAAGGGGTTGAGAACGATACTCCAGACAAATGTAAGCCAAAGAAAGCCAAGTTAGTGATTTTAATATCACACAAAATAAAAATTCAAGCTGAAAATTCTGTAACTGCCATTATATAATAACAGTCGATTTTAGAATTTTATTTTTGTAAACATTTGCTGACCTAACAATATTGCCTCACAGTATATAAGGGACCAACTGACAAAACCACAAGAAGAGTGAGAGAATTTAGTGAGAGTGAGAAAAATTAGTTAGTAATGGGGAAATGACAGTATATTAAACTGCATTGGGAGACTTGCATTACTTATAAGCCCAGTAAAAAATCCAAATATTTGACAACATAACCTATTGGTGAGACCATGGGGAAATACATACTTTCACCACTGGTAGTGGGAATGCAGTTATTCAACACTCAGGGAGAGGAGTCTGGCTCTATACTGAAAAGTTCCATATGAATTAATTCTTTGACCCAGCAGTCTTACTTCTTTAAATCTATCTCAAAGATACACGGACAAAAATACAAAATGAAATTTACTCAGGGTAGTTTTTCACCATTCGTTTCCAATAGCAAAAGATTAAGAACAACCCAAATGACCATCAACAGGAGACTGGCTGACAATCTTTGATACCATCCACAAGCTGGGATACACACAGCTGACTAAAGAGACTAAAGAGAAACTCTGTATCATGATATGGATCTCTAGGCTATATTGTTTTTTAAAAAGAAGCAAAGTAGACATAGTGGTTACTTAAAATCTTGGGTAAATAAGGGGAAGGGAATTTTTTTTTCAAATGAAACAATATAAGGATAAACAATAAATTCTTTTCCATAGGAGAAGGAGACAAGCACATTTTCTGAGCAAATAAAATAAAGTAGGTAAGTTAGAAACCTTGTAATATTAAATTTGAATTGGAAATACCAGGACAATTTTATGATGTGTTTTGCTTTAAAAACTGTATGTATTTTGCAGGCTAGAAGCAGTGAGCTTAGAGACACTTACAGCACCTAACCTGGGGTCTCTAAAAATAATTCCCATTAAAGCCTGGGCACATAGAGATATAGCTGATGCCAGATCTGAGGTAGAAAGTTCATAAATAACTCTTTCTGGCATAAACTTCTTGTTATGCCAGCAAGTAAGGAAGTTATCAAAGACTAACAGAATCCTATTAAAAGGACACAGGGACACGAAAGGGGCACCCATTGGCCTAATGGCTGGGGGGCTAGCATGAAAAAGAATAATGATACACAATAAATAGAAACACTTCAAGCACATGAAAGCTCACGGGTTCTTAATATTAAAATATACACATTGGTCTCCACTGGAGGTTCCTAAGATACCAGCCCATGATTGTGAAAATTGATAAAGGCAAGAAAATTAAACATTCATCCTGAATGTCTTTTACCAATCGTATTTCAGGGTAAGAAAATGGTTGCTGGGCTCCCCTGGTGGCGCAGTGGTTGAGAGTCCGCCTGCCGATGCAGGGGACACGGGTTCGTGCCCCGGTCCGGGAAGATCCCACATGCCGCGGAGCGGCTGGGCCCGTGAGCCATGGCCGCTGAGCCTGCGCGTCCGGAGCCTGTGCTCCGCAACGGGAGAGGCTGCAGCAGTTAGAGGCCCGCGTACCGAAAAAAAAAAAAAAAAAAAGAAAATGGTTGCTGAGGGATATTTCTTCTTTACGGAAGAATTCTGGCTAATACATGTGAAGGAATAAAAGAATTATAAAATCACTATTTTGCCATTTCTAATGAAATAACAAATGTAGACAACAATGACCCAAGACCTCTGACTTTATTTATTAAAATAAGAAGTCAATAACCAAAGAAGAATTAACCAAAATTCCAGATATTCAGAAACTAAATAGGTGGTAACTAAATGAATTTTGGGTTGAAGAGTAAATTGCATGGGAAATTTTGGGATATTTAAACTGGGCAATAAAATACTACAGGCCAAAGTGTGTGCAACACGCCTCAAACAGCACGTCACTTATGATGAATTATTTGGCAAACAAGAAATCTGGGGAATAAATAGCTAAGCATTCAACTTAAGAAGCTGAAAAAAAGATCAAGAGAATAAACTCAAAGAAACAAGATGAAAGGAAATAGTGTAGGTATGAGGATAAATCAATGAAATAGAGAATACAACAAAACCAAGAATGATAATGTTCCATGAGTTAAGGAACATGAATCACTCAACTTTCTGCCCTTGAAGTCTAAATAAAAAAACAAATGCATACGCCAAACAGACAAAATATGTAAAGAAATATCGTTAAACCTGGAGACGACCTTTAGATATAACACAGCCCGGCAGTACCCTTCCAGTTCTTGTTTTTAACTGTTTCCAGCTCCTTTCAAATAGAGGCAGACCTCAGAGATATTGCAGGTTCGGTTCCAGACCATTGCAATAAAGCAAATATTGCAATAAAGCTAGTCACATGAAGCTTCTGGTTTCCCAGTGCATATAAAAGTGATGTTTACAGTATCCTGCAGTCTATTAAGTGTGCATGATGTCTAAAATAACAATGTGAATACCTTAATTAAAATATACTTTATCGCTAAAAAATACTAACCATCATCTGGAACTTCAGCAAGTCGTAATCTTTTTTGCTGGTGGAGTGTTGGAAATATTGCAAGAATTACCAAAATGTGATACAGAGCCACAAAGTGAGCAAACGTTGCTGGAAAAATGGCTCCGGTCGACTTGCTCAGGGCAGGGTTGCCTCAAACATTCAGCTTGTCGAAAATTCAGTATCCACAAGCACTATAAAACGCATCGCAATAAAACACGGTATGACTGTATATTGAATGCTATGAGTTAGATGAACTGAAAAGTCTTAAGAAACAACCCCACAAGACCACCCTCACTTCAGATATCAGCTGCAGGTTCGGGGGCCACCTGCACTTCAGACCAGCTGACTACACATTGGAGGGTCTCCACACCCGCTCACAGAAGTCACTGAAGGCTCTTACACTCACGGTCATGCTTATTACAGGCAAAAGATACAAATGAGATCCAGGAGAAGGAAGAGACACCTAAGGTGGAATCAGGAAGCATCACCATCCCTGCATCCAGGTGGACGATGGGCACAGAGCAACACCACCCAGGGAAGCTCACCCAGAGTTTTGGTGTCCAGGGATTCTGCAAGGGCTCCATCCAATCCTGCCTGAATGTCTGGCCTGTATTCCCCAGCCCCTCCCTTTTTCTCTGGCTACTCCAAAGATTGAAATTAACTTGAGTATTCCCCCAAAGCCCCCATCATAAGTCATATTGTTAGACTGTCCAGTGGCTAAAATCCCAGGCAAATAAAGACACTCTTAGGCAGGAACATTCCAGGAGCCTGGAGAGCACCTCCTAGTAGCCAAGGGCAAAGGCCAGACCTCTCTTTAGGTACTCTTTGTTCATTTAGAACTCTTTAGTTCGTTCTTCACTACACACTGAATACAAATTTGGGGGAGTCAGACAGAGAATCCATGTTTTCTAAAAGCTTCCTTTCTAAAAGCCAGATTTGGAAACCACTGATGTAGCTTAAAATTATAGTGTAAAAAACAAGAAATTAAATGCTTTGTTGTGTTAATGATCACACAGATAGTAAGAGGGGAGCCAGGTCTAGAATTGGGGGAACACGGCTGAGCTGTAGAGGGCAGGGTACCTTCTCACCAGCCCTCGTGCATCCGTCAACTGATTTAACCTGCCTCACCCACATACATACAAACCTATTCTCGTATTGTTGCAATTAACAAACTATGAATTCATGGAAAGGCATTATGGAGTTCTTCATGGCCTTATAAATCAGAAAGTGGTAAAGGAGGTTTCAAGGTATGCTTGAGGAGAAGACTCAGGAATAATTCAATCAGTACAATTTATATATTACACCAACAAACTCAACCCTGCCCTTACCAATCCTTCTGTGTCAAATTTCATTTCCCCAAAGTCAAACGTGAGCAAATGTGGCAGGGCTATTGCCATTTTGATAAAACAAAGTGGAAGAAGATTCCTGCAATCCAATTACTTTTTAAATAATTTATCATTCATTCAACTTCACCTGTGTTTCACATGGACGGGAATCTCATATACTACCTGCATTGCAGAGAGATTATCGTCTTGACTAAACATTAACTACTTATTCTTCCTTTTTGCAGTTGTGCCTCACAGTAGTACTCAGTGTCAGCGAAGTATAAGAATCAGACAAGAATCTATTTCTTATTCTTGCTTTTTCATATTACTAAGCCTCGTTGCATAAATGTTATTTTTTCCCTTAAATAATTGAAGTCAATCGCTCTACTCACGATTAATTAGCAATTGATAAAATTTCTGTGACTTCTGATGTGGAATTAATGACATGGATATAATTTATGTCAAAATAGTTGTTACAAAAAACGTAGGTAAACAAAATCTAAATTATACTCAACTGATAAATTGTTGCTGAGCAAGGACCCCATTCTGGGGGTTCAGATTGTGTAAATCTGTGTCAAAGACCAAGAATCTCCATTTTAAATAAGCATCCTGGTGATACTGTAGCAAAAGGACCTAGGAACACTCTGTGAGAAACATTTTAAAATCCAGATGTGAACATATATATCACCTGTGGATATTTCCTCCTGGGCAAATAAATATTCCTTATCCCTCTAGGCTACTAAGAGGAGAAGTAAATTTAAATAATAAACTATAAATAGATGTTAAAATATTTAAATATCCCTATTTGCTAAGCCTAGGGGTGCCTTTGTGCCTTTTTTTAAAAAATAAATTTACTTCCTACATACACTTGGGGAAAAGAAATCATTCTTCCCAAATAACATTTGTCAGAAATAAGAATTCTATCCTTCCCCAATCTAGCTCAGATTTAGATGTCTGAACAAAAAGAACATAACTAAGAATAAGATGTGAAGGAAGAAAAATATTTCCGTAACAATGTAGAGACTAACCCTACGCAGGCAGGCATGGCAGAAAAATGCTGTATTTAAGGATACAAAAACACTTTCTGTTTCAAGTGTCAATTTTAAGATACTTGTAGGTTTTCACATTTTTTTCTTCAAGGATAAAATTTCCGAGATTATGCCTATGAATGTTGGGGTGATCTATGATTACCAGGAAATGGTTCTTTATCCGTTTCTTAATAGATAATGGGTGATGGGTATGGAATATGTATTCACAAACTGAAAGTAAAAAGGAGTTGAAATGTCAGATTTGAAACTTTTAAATTCAGCCTATGTCAGTCTCAACATTTATGATACATTTGAAAAAAGTTTTAATGAAACAAATATGATAAATTGAAAGAATATTAATGAATTGTGATTCAGTCAACTGAGTTTTCCCATTGATGCCCAATCGCAGTTATTAAGAGCTTCTATCCTAACTCCCTTGGGACGTTTTAATTTCTTGGTTCTCCTGCAAAGAATGTGCATTGTTATGGAGTGTTGTCCCATCCAGTTCCTCTAGGGAACCAACCCTCCCCAAGCATCGGGTTTATACAACAGGAGCGTCTTGCCACATGAAAATATATTTGAAGACTTAGCTTGTTGACCCCTCTCTCAGCTTCCCTACCATGCTTGCTGCCTGCTTACCATCTCTCCTCAGCCTTTCTCCTTCAGCTCCATGTGGATCAGTCTTCTCTGGCCCCCATCCTTCCCTTTCCCTCTCGGCTCTGTTCTACTTCCGCCCCCTGAAGTCTGCATATTCATTAGAAGTCTCGCGATAATATCCATCTTGGCTGTGCCAGGGCTCTGGATGCCTTTCTCATCAGCGTTGGTTCCAAGATTAGGACCCCTGAGGGGACACTGTAACTGTGCTTCTCAGCCTTTCAACTCATGCATGTGTAAAGGCAGAGAAGCTCAGATGCACAACCTCAGGAGTGCAGGATACTCCCCAACCAGCCAAGCTCCCGTTTAGATGAGTATAGGTTGACTGTTTAACTGGTATCTGTGTAAATGTGGTATCATTTTGCAGTGGAAAACCTGGAGGCTATGAGGCGGCCTTGAACCCAATCCAATGCAATGGAAACAGTCCCTTACATAGATTTCTCAGTAGCATTTGGGTAGAGGACAGGGACCTTGCAGAGAACCGTGTAAAGAGCAGTTTGGATAAAGATAACCGAGGAGCCCTAAGTCATTCTCTGGGACCCTCAGAGTCCTAAGGAAGGGGAGATTGACTCCTTCATCTCCCCCGGGGACCCAGATTTTCATTTTGCATTGAGACCCCACAAATAACGTAGCTGGTCTCGTTCAGAGTGGAATTAAATCTTCTTATATTCACTCTCTACTTCCAAAAAAAGAGGAGGTGGATCATGAGAGTGGTCTAGGCTTGAGGACTGGTGTGGATCAGGCGAAGGAGAGCCTGGGGATCTGGGGGACCCAAACCAAGGGTGATGGGGGGAGGTGCGCCACAGCGGAGAGGGGGCTGGGAGACAAGAGGTCAGAAGACAAGAGAGCTTCCCAAACGCATCCGGATTTGAAATCAGCTTTTGGGAAATAATAGTAGTATGTTCTGTTTTCAGATGTGTAAGTTATCATCTCTATTACTGATTAGGTGCTCAAATTCTTAAAGCACCATCGGTAGGTAAACAGGTAAAGATGCTATCCACTTTTCACCAACGACTTATTGGGAATAACTGTTTACATACTTAAAGAAGACCTAATGAATGTGTGGATGTATGGTTTCCATCTCCTCAGACACAAACCCACTGTCCTTTCCCCTGATTTTTCTACTTCCTTTTGTTTTCTTCTAATAAATAAACATATAAAACGTCTATTACTGGAAAAGCTAAAGGCAAAATCAGAAAATGCCAGAATGAGACTTCTCATTTCAGGGTTGAGAACCAACACACGTATATTTTATTGTTACAAGCATGTGTGTGTGTGTGTGTGTGACACAGAGACAGTCACTGCCTCATACTGGGCCCAATTCCCTGAAGCTGGGCAGAGAACACATTTGAAAGCATCATGTGGCATTGCCTGAGGTGGAAAAGAGGACGGCCAAGTCATGAAGCAGTTCAAATAGAAGGTGTAGAGGATCCAAGGGAAACAGTTTTCCTTGCCCCGCTGTCTCTCTGGCCACAAGGAACCTGGGGCTCTTTCCCAAGAAACTAGAATAAAAAAAGTAAGTCAGAGAGAAAATGATCTTCCCTTGGGTCCTAATTTTTGGAATTTTTTTGTCCTTAGGGACATAATTGCTCAACTATTTATTGGGCATTTATTTGGACAACTACCAAGTATGCCCAATTTTGTGAGAAAATAAAATCAGCCCTATAAAACTAGAAGGCAGGAGAGAACTTTTTTACGATGTTTCTTGGATAGAAACTAACATCCTTTACTAAACCATTTTGCTTTACTGGTTTCAACTATTGATAGGAGCCTGGGATTTGTGAGATTTGTGAAGACAGCATCCATTCAGCAGGGATCAAATGTAAGCTTGATTCCAGGACACGGGGCAATACTCGAAAATGGACCTGACTCATATTACAGCAAGGCTGCCACGTGACTTTTGTATACTTGCTCTGTGCTGTGCAACATCATTGCTGAATTATTTGCTTTCCTCATCAATAATAAAAAGTGTACTGCATGCTTATTATGTGCCAACGCCCTTAAATAGATCATCAATTTAATTCTTATGCCAACCCTGTGAGGTAAGTGCTAGTATGAGATGCATTTCATGCAAGGTTGGTGGGGCAGGAGGAGCGGGGATGGGGGGGAGTGAACTGAGACAGCAGAGTGGAAGAGTCAAGGTTTAAACCCAAGTTTGGGGGCTTCCCTCGTGACGCAGTGGTTAGGAATCCGCCTTCCAATGCAGGGGACATGGGTTCGAGCCCTGGTCCGGGAAGATCCCACATGCCGCGTAACAACTAAGCCCATGCACCACAACTACTGAGCCTGCGCTCTAGAGCCCGTGAGCCACAACTACTGAGCCCGCGAGCCACAACTACTGAAGCCCACGCACCTAGAGCCCGTGCTCCGCAGCAAGAGAAGCCACAGCAATGAGAAGCCTGTGCACCGCAACAAAGAGCAGCCCCTGCTCGCCGCAACTAGAGAAAGCCTGCGCACAGCAACAAAGACCCAACGCAGCCAAAAATAAATAAATAAATTTATTTAAAAAAAAAAAAGTTAAGCAGCCTAAATCCAATGTCTTCAAAGTGCATACTCTTAACCAGGTTTATGATATAACCTAGGATTATATTAAGAATGTTAAAGAATGTTGCAGGGCTTTAAAGAGACAATAAGGGGGGGAGGGGAATATGTCCCAATAACTATTAAGCTGTATTCTGAAATCTTTCTACAGTAGTAAAAAAATAAATAAATACATAAAAAGCTCAGTGTTTTGTTTCTTATCACAAACTCCCTTTTCGCCTTCATTCGACTATTGTTTTGCTACAAAATGTATTATAACAAAGTGCTTTTGACCGTTTCTTCCTCCCCTGAGGCCCAGATACTAAATATTTATTAATGGGAAAAAATACCTTAATCTGGACATTTAAATTATGGGTAAAAATTATATTACATTTAAAAAGTGGAATGAATGTCATGGAAATTATTTTAGAAACGAAAACAAACTTTTTATTTAAAAGCGATTCTTTTAATTGAAGTAGAGTTAATTTACAGTGTTGTGCTAGTTTCTGATGTGCAGCAAAGTGATTCGGTTATATGTATCCTTTTTCAGATTCTCTTCCATTATAGGTTATTACAAGATATTGAATACAGTTCCTTGTGCTACACACTAAGACCTTGTTGTGTATTTTATATATAGTAGTGTGTATCTGCTAATCCCCAAACTGGATTTGTTTTTAATGGAAGTAACACCTACAATGTCTTTAATAATAAAAACAAACAAACAAAAAGCAGATACTTCAGGGCTTACAAAGAAAAGCAATAGTTCCTTGATCCGTCCTGCCCCTAGCAGCCCTGCTCCCCAGAGCCATGGACCACTTTTATACACTTTGTGTCTTTAATGTTTTTGCTGGTTATCTTCATGTCTCTAAATAATATGACCACATTGCTGCCTGGAATCATCAGTTTTGCGCGTTATCAATTGACCTCCACCCGGTGAGGGAAGGCTGACATGAGTCAGATCCAAGCCAAGCCCGGCCCTGCAGCCCGTCGACTGCAAACCGGGTGAAAATAAAAGCCAATTTGGAAACCAGAGGGAAGGGCATGTCTTCAGTAACCAACTGTTACTTGTACTGCCTTAAAAACTAAAAATGTGACCTTTGGCCTCTCCAAATAATGGAGTCCATCTTACAGTCCTTCAGGGATGGTAGAGGCACAGATAACCAACGGATCCTCATAGAAATCCTTTTTCCTTCTGCTTTGTTTTCACTCGTCCCCTTTTGCTTGGCTGACTGGATAATCCCGGCCTCTTTAAATTCCAGGGCGTTGTGTGTGCTGGCTCAGAAACCCAACACCAATGCAAAGGCTCCAGGAAGTCATCTTAAGGAATAAGTATGTTTTGTAAACAGACAACTGGCATTAGACTGAATACATGGACTCATAAGCCACCCTTGCCTGTGCCTCCTATGGTCTTCAGGATTTGAGCCAAGGTTTTAGCTTAAATTTCAATGTAGCCAACATTAGGATATGCTAGCAACACCACTGTTCTCACATCCCATTATTTTCTTCATTTACAAAGTCATAAACGTCTTAAAATGAAAGGCATAGCCTTTTTTCGACGTGAACCTACTCAAGAATAATCCTAGCTATCTTTAATAAGAGAGGAAATAAAAAGATCATGGTTTGGAAACAGAAATAGACAAAGAGAAGTGTGGATGGAGGAGAACTAAAATAGCTGGGTTTGCTGAGTAGTTCCCGGTATTTATTCTTGGAAACTTTGGGATTATTTCTATGATCTTAAAATATTCTCAACAGTCTCAAGATATAGCAAAGCCTAAATAGTTTTGATTTGAAAAACAACATAATTAGATTTCTTTTTCCTGGCATATTTTATAATACATCTTATGCAGGAAGAAGAAGAACGAAAATATGAAATGACCTGCCTGCATACATTCAAGCAGATGTGGGTTCTGTAACCCAGGTTTAGTGACACATGTATATATGATAACAACCCCCCAATTTTTTAAAAATGAAAATAAACCTTTGGGTCTCTTACCATTCACATTACGTTTCATATTATGAGAATCTAGAGCTTCTGGCATTTCAGACAAGTCAGGGCATGAGAATCTTGAAGGAGACTTGGCTTCCGTTCTCCTTCATTTCCCCAACCCCGACTGCAATAAAATTGACACCGTCTATTCCAAATGCAATGCAAAAATGTCACTGTCACAGAATCAGGAAAATCAGCCTTTAAAAACAACTTCCTGAATGCTGATTCATTTATACATTTTCACAACGAAGAAGAGACATTAACAAGCATCAGTCCTGTCCAGTTGTGACAGCGTGTGCACAAATCTGTGATAGAAGAAAGAGCCCATGATGGGGGCTTCCCTGGTGGCGCAGTGGTTAAGAATTCACCTGCCAACGCAGGGGACTCGGGTTCAAACCCTCATCTGGGAAGATCCCACATGCCGCGGAGCAACTAAGCCCGTGCACCGCAACTACTGAGCTTGTGCTCTAGAGCCTGCGAGCCACAACTACTGGGCCCGCGTGTCACAACTACTGAGCCCGCACCTAGAGCCTGTGCTCCGAAACAAGAGAAGCCACCGTAATGAGAAGCCTGTGCACCACAATGAAGAGTAGCCCCCGCTCGCCGCAACTAGAGAAAGCCCACACGCAGCAATGAAGACCCAACGCAGCCAAAAATAAATAAATAAATGAATGAAACTTTTTTTAAAAAGGTGTCTTTAAAAAAAAAAAGAAGAGCCCATGATGGAGAAAAGGAGCTCAAAAATAAGAAGGAAAAGGCATCACACTTCAGGCAATGAAGACTTCATTAAGTGGAAAATAGAATAATTTCCAATCAACTAATTGAATTTGGAAGACAATCTGTTTTTCTCAAGCAGAACAAAGTCTTCAACCATAACTTGGACATGTTTATATTTTTCCTTCCGTGATTTTCCAAAACATGTCAGAGCATGGAGGAAATGGTATATCATCCTCATAATGTGCCCTGAGTTGATTTTACACATGTGACAACAAATTCATTGATAGAACAGTTTCTGTCTATATTATCAATAGTGACTAGTACCATTCCATGAGCCCAATTCTAAACGTAAACTGAGCTTGGTTTAAGGCTGAGTTTGCTTCCCTGGGATACATCTTTTTCTGTTTTTTAAAAAATACTCATTCAGTGGGAGGAATAAAAGAAAAATCAACAGGAAATATCAACACAGGTTTCAACCTTGTGGACGCCTGTCACAGATGATAGCTAAACAGACTTAAAGGACTAGGTCCTCCTAGGATAGGGGCTGAAACACCAAGGAGCTTCTCAGAAGTCCTGAAGGCTGGTCCTCAGGAATCACCATCTCAGGAATCACTATTTTCTAAATAGCCTCCTTCCAAAGGGGGTTGGGAAGCTCTCCGATTTAAATGATAGACCAAAAAAAACCCCAAAACAAAAAAGGCTTTTCTTCCTTTATTTCTTCCCACCACAGCCTGAGCACAGGGCAAATCCTTATCAGTTAGAGTGGTGCTTATTTTTAGAAGTACGGCATGCTCCCTGGGTACGAACACAAGGCATTTATCTTCGCAGTTAACAAATGCCATCAAGTTAACAATTTCCACTTATGCCACTAAATCACCAACAACTAAAAATAGAAAACATATTATCAGATGTGGGCTGTGATCTAGAAAGTGTTTACCTAGAAGCATCTGATATAGAAAAGAAAGCTGGATTTCTTTTTTATTTTTTTGCGGTACGCGGGCCTCTCCCGTTGCGGAGCACAGGCTCTGGACGCGCAGGCTCAGCGGCCATGGGTCACAGGCCCAGCCGCTCCGCGGCATGTGGGATCTTCCTGGACCGGGGCACGAACCCGTGTCCCCTGCATCGGCAGGCAGACTCTCAACCACTGCGCCACCAGGGAAGCCCAAAAGTTGGATTTCTTATGGAAGACTTTGCTTAATATCTGGTTTGTGCCCCTGAGGTCTGCTTGACCTTGAAAAAGTCACGTCAGCATTCAGAAGCCTGGTGTCTCTTCTTCATAGTGAGAATAACATCTCTCCCACCCAGTCGCTCTAAACATTCTGTGAGTTTAAACAAATAAATTAAAGACTTGGCAGGGAGGGCTCTTTTAAAATATCATGGAAACTTTACATCAAATTTTGAGAGTCTCACTTTCATTTACACTGTTTCTACACACTAAAGCCGGTTGAAATGATTCCACAAGAGAAACAAAACAGAATGGGATTCAGTCAACTTACCAGATTCAATTTCCCACAAACTAAATAACTATTTCACTGGATGCATAACTTCCTAACTAGTTATTTTGACATTGTTTAGACACAATCACAAAGAACCCAAAGTACAGCAAATGGTTTACCTTTAAACTTCAGAAACATCCTCTGACAGTACTTTTGTTATTTTCAACATATTCTTGAATGCTCCCTTCTGAGAAAAAGACTGACTTTTGGAAAGAATTTACATGGATTCCATTCCCACTGTAGCGTGCATATTTTAGCAAGTGGTTAAGTTTTGTTCCAAATGATTGTATTGTTGCTACAGGCATCATGACACAGACTAGAGAATTGAGACAATGCGCGAGATAATTCAATATTAAAAGTAATTACTTTTCCCTCCACTATTGCACTGTCTCAAATGATATTTTTCTCTTAATTATGTAATTACTTGCCTTGGTTCTTCATTTCACTCTGAAACACTGTGAAACACCACAGCCTCAGAAAGTAAGATACTGGCATTTTCCATCCACCAAAAACTGGGGCGGTAGATAAAATAAAAACTGTGATGAAATAAACGCATTGCCAAGACTCTCAGTTATATTATACTTTTGCATGTAAACGAATATCCACGTGTAGGCGATTAATACATCAGTGGTGACAGTGACAACTTCTCTGAGACAGTGGAGTGGTTGGCAGTGCTTCATGCTGCCAACCACCTAATAAATACCTCTATTTAGATATTTAAATGGTGCTCTGTCTGCCTGAGGAGGTTTAAGAAGCCCCATAATCATGGATAGGAACATTCCATCAGTGTAACACGTGCAGCTTACGGTGGTCTGTGGGTGGTCTCATGTACTTCCAAGACTTTGAATTTCTCCTATAAGGCAATGACCCCAGCTCTCTGTCCCTAGACCAGATCACTGTTCTGAGCTCTGACCAATAAACCGAACTCATTGAAGGACCTTGTTCTTTGGATATGGGCAGGTACCTTGTACCACATTTCCAAACTTCTAGTATAGTAGTGCATCAGTATCAGCAGGGGAGCAGCTCCAGGACCCTCTCCTTCCACGGATACCAAAGTTTGTGGACGCCCATGTTCTTTATATAAAGTGGTGTGCTGTTTGCATGTAAACTACACACCTCCTCCTGTGTACTTTAAATCACCTCTAGATTACTTATAATACCGAATATGGTGTAAATGCTATGTAAACAGTTGCTGGAGCATGACAAATTCAAGTTTTGCTTTTCGGAATTTTCTGGGATTTTTGAATAAATATTTTTGAATCATGGCGGTTGAATTCACGGATACGGAACCCGCTGATATGGAGTGCCGACTGTATGATGAAGTCATTAAAAGCACAGGCTCCAGAGACAGACTGCCTGTGTTCTAATCCTGGCTCCTCTGCTTTACAAGCTGTGTGACCTTGGTCAAAGTACCCATCCTCTTGTGTGCCTTAGTTTCTTCACCTGTAAAATGGGGGAAACAATAGCTGTCGGAGAGTTTTTTAAAAATTAAGTCAGTTAATCTCTGGAAAGGACCTAGAATACTATCTGACACATAGTAAAAACTCAGCAGATGTCCTATTCTCTTGTGATTCTTCTCCTCCTTCTTCTCTTTCAATGAATAGCACCAGGATTTGCCCAGTGATTTAAGCATAAACCTGGATTCAACTCTTGGACCAAGCACTTACCAGCTCAGTGACCCTGGGCAAGTGACATAACCTCTTAGAGAGCCTCAATTTTCTCATCTGGGAAACGGGCATTACAGAGACTTCTAATATGGATTCAGTGAAAACCCAAGTAGAATGCATCTTGCAGGGCCTGGCAGGTCGCGAACACTCAATAAAGATAGGCCATTACTATTGTTTGTCTTGGACTCTTTCTCCTCCTTAGCTCCCATTTCTAATTACCTAGCAAGCCCTGTTGCTCTTAACCCTTACAAACCTTTAAATACCTGTCCTCCTTCTTCCGCTCTCTCTCACCTTGTGTCAACTTTCATCTCCTAACTGCTCCTTTTACCCCTGGCTCTGGCTTTCAAATCCATCTTCAGTTCTCCCCTAATTCAGGCATAACTGGGTCATACCCCTGCCCCATCCTCCAGGCCTGCCTCTCACCTATACACTGTTAGCACAGCTCAAGGGAGCTCTGCCCCATGCTTACCTGTCCACCTGGTGGTCCAGCTCCCCTTTGTGGACACTCACCCCAGCCCTTCCCAACAATCTTGTGGACCCCTGGGTGCTGACACACACACCCGTTCCCCAGGACAGCAGTGGCACAGGGGCATGAAACAGCAAGATAAGATACAAAGGGCAAATCACGCAAAGCATTCTTTTCAGATGTTCGCACTCTAGGGAATGACCACTATTTACAAAATAGAAACAGACTCACAGACTTAGAGAATGAACTTATGGTTACCAGGGGGGAAGGGGGAGGAATACTTAGGGAGTGTGGGACTGACACGTACACACGGCTATATTTAAAATGATAACCAACAAGGACCTACTGTTCAGCACAGGGAACTCTGCTCAGTATTCTATAACAACCTAATTGGAAAAGAATTTGAAAAAGAATAGATACATGTATATGCATAATCAAATCACTTTGTTGGACACCTGAAACTAACACGACATCGTTAATCAACTGTACTCCAATATAAAATAAAAAGTTAAAAAACTTGTTTTTGACCTATCAACAGTTTTGTTGGATAGGATCTAAGGTTAGAGAAGAGAATACAAATTTTCCACTAATTTTCAGGTTGACACATGAGAATTCAGATTCTTCAGAGCTTGCCAAGGGGTGCTGCGGGCGAGGCCTGGGACGCTTGGGGATGCCATCCACCCCTCACTGCCACTGAGGTTGTTTCAGGGAAAAAACCCCATTCCCTAAGGATGTCTCATATCCTGGTCTTTGAGCAATTTGACAGACAGACAGACAGACCAAGTCCACACCTTCCCCATGGACCAGCTGAGTGAGCGATTCCTCTGTGTACACAAAAAACACACACTTTGTGTCCCTGTCTTTCAGTGAAGGTGTCTCCCTGGTCATCCCGTTTACCGGCCTCTCCTCTATAGTCTAAGGGCACAGGCTGTGTCCCATTCGTTTCTGTATTGTCACAGCCCAGCCTTGTTCCTGACACATAGCAAAATATATTAACATTAGGCAAAGGTGATACGTCTGCAAAATGAATCGTGTTTCACAGGAAAAACTATCTGGATATCTAAGTTTTTAACATTAACATTCGGCAATGGTGATACATCTGCAAGTTGAATCGTGTTTCATAGCAAAAACTATCTGGATATCTAAGTTTTTTTTCTCAAATCTGTTTCAGATTCTATATGATACACCTTGATCTGTAACAGAGACCACAGGATATGGTCACCTATGCTGTATGTGCTGTAAGCCCATGGTCGCTAAGGTCACTTTGTGACACGTCAAGTAGATGGCTAAGAAATACATCTAAAAATGTTTGAAGTAAAGGTTTTAAACAGTGGTGAGTAAATACCTCACTCTTCCAGGATTTAAGGACCTAAGGGCATAGTAGTCCCTTTGAAAATATTTTGAGATAACTTCAAGTTATTTATTTTCCAAAAGATTAAAGTCACTCTTTCCACTTACACTCCGGAGACTTGTATTCTTTGTTACCCGGAACTGCACCCTTTGAAGGCAACATGCCAAAAAATATCTTTTTTATTTGTTTTTTGTGGTTTTATTTTGGAGGAGTTTGGGGGAGGGAGGTTTGTTTTCTTTTTTTTTTTTTTTACGCTTTGTCAACATTTGAGTTACAATAGCTGCAACAGTGGCCAAGCTGATAAGAAGGGGAAACCTTGTAAAAGTACAAACCTTGAGCAAGAAAGGAAATTACCAAATAGGGAAGTTTCATTCTGCTAAAATTAAAAACAGCCTGAAATTAAAGCAGCGTGACTGGAAGCCTACTCTGGTTTTTGATTGGCCTTTAAGGCAGTAAAGTGGCGACCCTGTAAACAGAAGAGAGCAATCAACCCTTTTCCCCCATTCCTCCACCGAAAGGAGCAACTTGGTCCCCAGAATGCCTTAAACTAGAGGTAGGTTCAAGGACTGTTCTCTCAGATCCAAATTGTTCTCCCACAGTTCTCTGATTCTTCTAAGAGTGTTGCCAAGAAAGTCAGGCTTAGAATTGCAGTGCTTGAAAAAAAGTGCAGACTAAGCTTTGATAAGGAACTTTGGCATCTCTTGAATGGAAGGTCTACAGACTGGCTTGTTCTTATTTGGAGCTGGTGGGGTGAGGACAGAGAGCCCAGAGGGAGGTGGAGGGAAGGGCCGGGAGGATGTGGAAACTTGGACCAATTAGCTTTGTCTTTCTGGGACTCCTGGTGTGAGGGCTGGGGAGGAAAGGATTCCAGAGGCATCAGCCCAAGGTCACTTTCCTTTGGGCAAGGAAAGTAGAGAGACCCACAGTATCTGGATGGCCCATCATGGCTCTCCTTATTCAAAGACCCTTTGCTCCTTTAGACCTTCCATTCCCTTCTGAGATTAGCTATGTAACAATAAAATCAAAACGCAAGGAGATGCAGGGTATTTCTGCAAAGATCAATCGTCCTGAGTAATTCAGAAGATGTGCATATCAGATTTCACCTTCTTTTCCACTTTCTCACTTCCTTCAAAGCCAAATGATGATGAAGTCATTGCCAAGGACATCAACTGAGCTGCGATGGTAATATTGTCTCATTGGTCCTCAGACTGTCCAAACTTTTCATAAAAAGATGCATGTTTGATTTCAGTTACTGCAGTTGCTTGACGCTGATTCAGTGTAGGAATAAACTATATCACAGCAGAAGAAGGAAATGGAGGACAGATCCAACTCAACATAATCACAGTTCTGGATTTCTTAAGTCTCTTTTCAAGTAGATAAGACAGAGAACTTGTCTTAGTCAACTCAGCCTGCTGTAAGTCTGGGGGGACTTACACAACAGACATTTATTTCTCATAGTTCTGGAGCCTGGAAGTCCAAAATCAAGGTGCTGGCAGACATGGTTCTTGGGGAGGGCCCACTTCCTGTCTGCAGTTTGCTGTCTTCTTTCTGTGTGCCCACGAGATGGAGAGAGAGAGCTCCGGTGTCTCTTCCTCTTCTTATAAGGACACTAACTGAGTGTCCTTACAATTGAGGCTTCACCCTAATTGAGGCTTCACCCTCATGACTTTATCTAAACCTAATTTCCCCAAATCCCCACCTCCAAATACCAGCACACTGGGAATCAAGGCTTCAGAATATGAATGGTGGGGGGAGGGGGGGAACACATTCAGTCCATAACCGAAATCATAATCAATTTACTGAGACCCCTTTTAAATTAGCTATTAGTGAAAATGCAGTTAAGTGGATCCATGTCCACGAAGACAAGACTTCAAGAGGGCTATTTCCTAACTCTGCTTCCTGCCAAACCCTAAAGACAAGCTTGTCGCCCATTCAGTAGGAGTTCGTTGGTTTTTTTTTTTTTTTTGAGAGTTCTTTAAAAGTAGACTTAATTATATCTTTGTAGATCATTCCCCCGCACAACAGATAAGAGGGTCTGGAAGCTAGAATTCCTTATGTTCCACCTCATCAATAATCACAAACTACAGCCCTGTGAGAAGAAAATAGCTGTATTTTGTCAGGCAAATAAACTGGCCAGGCATACATATGCCTCCAATGACTAGGCTGTACTCTAAATCATGGCGATAAAGTATTATCTTCTATACTTTCTTATGTAGAACATTGTACTACTTTTATGTACTACACAGTTTGCCAGAAACATATCTGGATAGTACAGGAACAATTCAAAATGCTATAGCCAGCACTGGGAACTATACTCAATATTTTGTAATAACTTATAAGAATCTGAAAAAGAATATACATATATATATATAAACATGTATATATATAACTGAATATATACATAACTGAATCACTTTGCTGTACACCCGAAACTAACACAACATTGTAAATGCATTTTCAACTGAAAAAATGCAATCAGGTAAAAAAATGCTATAGCCTTTTTCTTTCTGTTTCCTTTCTGACGGCCATTCTCTAAAGCTCTTTGGCAAAAGTCTAACTCTTCAACTACCTGCATAAAACTCGAACTACTCGCAGAAAAATTGAAGGGTGGCATATTAGCAGAGCAGCTATGTAAAAGCTTGCTGATTAGGGGAAAAGTCCGCTTTGGAGGAGCCTGGTGTGACTCCATGTTGCTCCCCACTGAGTTACTGAGTGACAAGATAAGACAGGGCAGGAAGCAAGAGCTTTTAGAAGGATTTCGCCAGGCCCTAGGAGGGGCTTAAGACCCCTAAAACTAGCAAGACAATGTTAAGTTCTATTTGGGGTAATGGGGTAAACATCCAATTAAAGGATTTCTCTCCAGAAGTAAGGGAGCCTTCCAGAGCATTTTTCCAAGTCCCAGTGTACAACCAACACAGCGCCAGTATCAAGAAGAGGTCCCAGGAGAAGGCAGACAGTGCTTGCGAAAGCTAAACAATCACCAGTCCCGAAGTCCTGACCGTAAAGGTTGAATGTAGAGCAAGAAGGTCCTTGCATCTATCGAGGTACTTTTTGTTTTAAGCATTTACCTTTATACAGTAAAAACATCACTCTGTTAAGAAATTGATTCCGCACAAATAGTACTAATTAGTAAAGATTTTTTTTAAAATTTAGGTCACATTAGATGAATCAGCCAATAAATATTGTAAACTCTCCATGACTGGTGAGTTAGCTTAACTGAAAGTACAGGGTTATTTTAATAGATACAGCTAATGTGGAAGCTATTGCAATTACCAACATAGTGCTCAAAATAAATAAATAAATACCCAGACAAACACCTTCTAGACGGTATGCCTTGCGAATAAAATCTTAGTATATTAAATGACAAAATCACCAGTAACAAGTAGAGCAAAGCAAGCATAAATGTTGAATACTCACATTTACATAAGAATTTAAGGTACTCACAATCCAGTATTCATACAAGAGAATAATAAAGATAATAAAGAAAGCACGTTTCTATAATGAAATTATCTTTTGAACATATTACTTAGAAGATTTAAACATAAAGTCATATTTTAAATATATTTTTTAGGTGATCTATAATTACACGGGAGAACAAAGCATTGCAGCAAACTACCATCCTGTCCTAGAAACAAAATGTCTGTAGCATCCTTGTTTAGGACATGAAATAATTAATACCTATGACCTCAATTTTGCAAAGTATTTTGCCAGTAGGGGAGTGTTTTGTGAAACACTGCAAGTAGCTATGTATTATTGAAACTGAGTAAGAAGTAGCTTGCCTAAGGCCACTCATAATAACAGTTCCAGAAAGAAAAATCCAGGCGTGCTAGACTATTAATTTTCTAACTTTATCTGGATAATATTTATAATAAATTAAATAAATATTATTTTGTGCTTCAGTTAAAATTATCTATAGTCAAACCTTTGCAATCAAATGTGAACTACCCTCCAACCATAAAAATATGGAATATGGGTTGATTAGGGAAAAAAGGCATGAGACAAAAAAAATTATGATACCTGCAATATTTTTCAAAGGCTATAATTTTAGATGCCATCCTAGTGGGGAAGATAAAGACAAGATCATGAATGGTCTCGAAGTAGAACAATTATGAGTCTTGATGTTGATTAAGATCAAGATGACCTGAAATTTGTATGACTCTTATAATCATGTTTTACAAATTTAAATTGATAAAATTGACTATCTTCCTCCCTCACCTTCTAAGCCTGCATTCCCTATCTCATTTGTGATACATTTGTCTACTCCAGCAATAAACCTAGGTTCATCCTTGACTTCTCCCCCTCAATCTCCATATCTTACCTCCAAAATATTCGTGAAATTCATCCTCTCCTTTACATCCCCATCAACACTACCCTTGTTCAGGCTCTCATCCTGTTAATCACCGCATTAGCCTTCTCACTGCACCTTTGCCTCTAACTTTGCCCTACTTAATTCCATCTTCTTCAAAACCACAGTCCACTGAATCCAATGAGGGGAGCTGGTTGTGTGGTCATGAAATGAGGCAGTTGCCATAGGCGGGGGCTGGAGGGTGGGAGAAATGGGTGAACTCTTTTTGGTTTTTGTTGTTTTGGCTTAAATAAAGGCGGGGGGGGGGGAAGCAGAGTAGTTGGAAGTGCCCACTGTATCCCCATACAGTAGTGATGAGCAATCTCTCTAAAACTTTAAATGCCTTCAATCACCTGTAGGCTAAGATCCCAACTCCTTGACATCCTGTTTGAGACTTTACATGACCTGTCCCTGGAGATCTTCCCTTTGTCCCATCTGGAGGCTGATTTGTGTGCATTATTTCAGTGGATTCCTTGTTTCCAGTTGGGTTCTGCCAATGGGGCGCACAGGCAGCTTGGAGGAAGGGAAGAGAGTGACGTCGGAGTGTCCCTCACCCCCTCCATCCCCTCCCATTTACAAGTGAAGAAACTGAGTGTTAGGGAGAGGAAGTCGTTCACCAAGGTCATAAACTGGTGAGGGGCAGAGCTTAGAGCTGCACTTTTCTAACCCCAAAGGCATCATTCCATGTCGTGGTTTCCCATCTGAGCATCTACAACCTGCATAAACACTTTCATGCAAATCACAAGGGTTATGTAGATTCGTGTTTTGACCACTGCCCTAAAGAAGCATAAAAAAACTGAAGAGGGCTTCCCTGGTGGCGCAGTGGTTGAGAATCCGCCTGCCGATGCAGGGGACGCGGGTTTGTGCCCCGGTCGGGGAGGATCCCACGTGCCGCTGAGCGTCTGGGCCCGTGAGCCACCGCCGCGGAGCCTGCGCGTCCGGAGCCTGTGCTCCGCAGCGGGAGAGGCCACAGCAGTGAGAGGCCCGCGTACAGCAAAAAAACAAAAAAACCCTGAAGATTTAGCTCTGCCAAGATGTAATCCAAATTGGTTATACGAGAGTTGTATTTAAGAACAGAAAATACTACATTATAAACTATCACAGAAATCATTTGAAGTGCTTCTGGAGGGAGCCAGGAGATCACCGCCTGTGCATGTTTAGATCTGCCTGCGTAGGTCCATCACCAGCTCTCCGCAGCTACCTGTTCATCTCTGGCTGCCTCCTCTTAGATGAAAAATGCAATGAGTATCTCTCTTTGGACTTAAGTTTGTCTAACACTTCGTGTGTGTGTGTGTGTGTGTGTGTGTGTGTGTGTGTGTGTGTGTTTGGAAACTTCACAAGGGAGATCTTTGCTACCCAACTGCAGATAGAGAGTCACAGTTTTACGGAAACGTCTTCCGTATAAAAGAATCTAAGCTCTTGCAGCAGGGCCTCCCTGTTTCTGCATCGCCTTTGATGACATGGCCTGAGAGCAGCGTGCCCGCAGGGCGTAGTGCTCCAGGCGTCTGCTCAGACAATTTAATTTACTAAGACAAAGGTTACCAAAGGAACGCTAATTCCCTTTGCCTGCACGGGGCTAAAGAGTTTTGTGTTACTGCCGCTGCGAGGGGGCAAAACAAAACCCAGAAGCTCTGCCAGACCCTCGAGGTACGGGAGGCAGGCGTTTTAAGTGAGCGGGGAGGGAAACAGGACGGGACCCTCCCTGGTCACACACACTACGACGTGGCTGCCCCAGCCTTCAAAGAAAGCAGCGGCAGCTCTGTGACTCCGGGCCTCCTTCCTGATGGATGCCCTGCCTTTTGTTTCTAATTTAAGCTTTCTTCTTTTCACTTTTGTCTCCCTTATTCTTTGTGTCTCCTTTTCATCTTTTCCCTCCTCCCTTCTTCTTTTCTTCACGTTTTTCACTTTGTTTTCAAACATAAATAATGTATTGTGAAATCAAGTTTAAAGGATGATAAAAGAAAAAATTTTAACTTAGAAAAATAAGACTTTTATGGTTCCAATTCTTAAACCATAGAAATATATCCATTTTGCATCTTTAGTGGTCACTGGATCTGTAAAATCTCAATAAAATTGTCTACTACTTTTTTCACTCAACATTCTTTTGTGAATGCCTTTCCCTTTCCCATAAGGTTATTATAGCGATGTCATAATTAGGTGATATTCTATTCTGTCAGCATGCCTCTTATTTTTTTCTTGCCTCCTTCTTTTCTGCATACACAAGAATCTCTGCTTTAACCATCTTGACTACAGCTGGGCGTTCCATTTGTCACAGCAGCAGGTGGTGGAAAAGTCTAGTGTAACGTTCACATGGCTGTGTTTTATAGCTGATTTTAACCAACCTTGAATTCACCTATTTCTATTCACAAGCTTTGGGGGGCACTTTTAAGGAGCATCAGTACCAGCGAACATAAAGCCAGTACTATCTCCACCTTAAACACTATTTGAGAGCCTGCAGGTTACTATTTCTTGTCCACAAAACATTTCCAGGCAGAGGCAGATAAGGGTTATGGCTCATTATACCTTGTCTGATATATAAAACTTGGGTTGTGTATGTGCTATGTCAGTTATTTTAAAAGCCTTTGTCATTTCTCAAACTTTCACTCCACTTGCAGAACTCTCCTGACATAATTCGACTCAAGTGTTTTCTTGATTTGCGGAATGCTTCTGTTTCTAATTCTCAAGTCATTTTCTTAGTGAAGTGCAACTGTCTATTTATTTGTACAACTTACCTAGAAACAGAAGGCCGGAGAAGAATAAACTGAGCCTTGCGATAAGCCTTCTATCTCCTCCTTGCAAAGTGGACCAATACTTCCTGTGTTTCCAAGTGCCACACCACATTATCTAATAATACTCTCAAGTTTCAGCTGATATGATGAACAAACTCAAGACACAAGCTGTTCCATTCTTGTGGCCATGAAATATAAGCCAACAAAATGAGCAGTGACATTGTAGTTAAGCCCTGCAATCTCCAATCCATGAAGGCAGGTTTCTAGAGGGCGTACAAGTGGCTAACTCATGCACTAAGTTTAGAATTGATTCCTTTTTTTTTTCATTTCCCAATACTATCTCTGAAATAACTACATTAAATTATTTCCTACGCTCTCTACCCCCAAGTGAAAAATAGATACAATAATATAAGCTACCACAAATACAGGTTACACTGAAAAAATTTCACATTTCCCCACTTAACTGCTCTGAAATGAAAGAATTATTGGGAAATAAATAGGTGAGCACACTTGATTTTTCAAGGTAAAATCATCACTTTCATGTAAAAATAAAATGAACACACGTAAAAATTTTATTTAACTCATTAATAAAAGAGGGAATGAGGAAGACATTAAAATCAGTTCAAAAAAGAATTTAAAGATTAGACATAGGTGTAGGCAATCAAGACTGCTGAAATGAATTTACAAATTGATGCAGAACTGATAAATATCCAACAGGGAAATTAAATGCAATGTTTTGGATCATCTTTTCTGTAAAGAAGAAGTCAGTTGTATAGACTGAACCAAATTTACTTGCTTTGCTGTAGACAAGGATCACTTGCATTCATACCAGTTTTCTATAACTTAACTTCTACCCCTAAAGAGTTATAAAACAGCCTAGTCAACAGAAAGGCAATTAAAGGTTAAACGTCTATAAAATCAGTCCCCAGAGAGTTGGCTAGACCCACACTGTTCAGTACCATTGCCACTAGACACCTGTGGCTATGTAAAATTAAACTAATTAAAATGACACAAAATGTAAGCAGTAACCACATTTCAAGTACTCAATAGCCACAGGTGGCTAGTGGCTACCATACCGCCCAGGGCAGATGCAGAGCATCTGCATGAGCAAAGAAAGTTCCATCCAACGGTGCTGCACAACGACCGGAACTCAACTGAAAGGATACCCAGTAACCCCTCTGTCCATTTCCAACTCTTTGACAATTTTTCCTAACAAAGCAAAATAAGCAACAGCAATAATGATATGAAGTGGGGGGAGGGGGGGGGGGGGGGGGGGGGCGGGGTAATGGCTAGTATTTATCAAGTATCGAACATATGCCAGGCATTGGATAAGACCATTTACATATATTATCCAATTGAGTGTTTACAATTTACATGTATTATCTAAACCAGTCCTTAAAATAGCTTAACCCCATCCGCACTTGTTAGTGGATGAATCAGACACTCAAAGAAATCAGAATAATTTGCTTGAAACTCTACAACTACTAAGGGGTTGGGCCAGGATTCCATCTCACATCTGTGTAACTCTTAAGTCTTGCTTGTTTCGCTAGACCAGATTGCTCAGACTACAGTCAACTGCAGTTGGCACTTGCCATGGGCACTTGCCGTCCACCTCTGCAAGGATTAAAGCATGAGCTGCCATAGCTGCTCACCTTCAACACCCCCGGAGAGGAGTTCAGGGTGGAGATCAGGAAGGAGGCCCTCTGTGCTCTGGGAAAAACTGGCAGAACAGGCCTTCAGATAGTTAGATATTTTCAGGAGCTGATTTTATGGGCCCAATTCTTGTATCTCCTCGTATCTAGAGAAGCACTGAAATCCTTCATGGTGACGTCTACTCCTCATGACTAGCAATAACTTTCATGAGACTAGCAGAAAAATATATGCTTGATTGCATGTACTCCCCCTTCACCAAAATCACATATATACTGACCTCCCACCCCTCCACCTCCTTGGAGCAGTTTCTCAGAGCCATCTGACATGTTGTCTCCCAGGCTATAGTCCTCATTTTGCCCCAAATAAAACTTAACTCTCATGTTGTGCATTTCTTTTAAGTTGGCACTATGTGTCTTAAAAGAGAAGTTAGGACAGTAGATGCAGGTCAACATAGGGTGCAGATAGAAAGTATGACTAATAAAAGATACACCCAAGAAATCTGACAATCTGACCTACCCAGGTTGACTTAGGCCACTGTCTCAGGAGAATAAAACATGGTGGCCTGGCTGCTGAAGAAAGAGATGAGAAGTGTCTGTCCCATCCTTCTCCTTGTCCAAGGACGTCACTTAGCTAATGCCAGGCACAGTGTGTCCAAATGTCATAGCATAACAACATCACAGTATGTGCATCAGTAAGCGTTCTCTCCGCAGCTAGACCTTGGATTACTTGGGGGAGAATCAGAGAAGAAACACACTGGCTTTATTGTGCCACCTGGGACATAGCTCGTCAATAGTGTTTGTTAATAATACGATCTCCTCTAACCATTCCTATACCCCTGCCCGCCAATATCAAACCACCTCTTCCCAAATCACCCCAAACCAATTTTTTTTTTTTTTGCGGTACGCGGGCCTCTCACTGTTGTGGCCTCTCCCGTTGCGGAGCACAGGCTCCGGACGCGCAGGCTCAGCGGCCATGGCTCACGGGCCCAGCCGCTCCGCGGCATGCGGGATCCTCCCGGACCGGGGCACGAACCCGCGTCCCCTGCATCGGCAGGCGGATTCTCAACCACTGCGCCACCAGGGAAGCCCACCCCACACCAATCTTTAAGAAGCACAGGTGCCTGGACAACTTGCTAGGTACACAATCCTTGCTTCTGCTACTGTCTTACTTTTGCAGCTGTTAGGTAATACGGTAACTTCAAACGATGGATGTGCATCAAACAGATGCTCACCCGCTCCACTACTTACTGTGAGACTTTGGGGAAATTGTTCAAACTTTTTAGGTAGCACTCATATTTTTCTGCGAAGCATGGACAATAATCAAATCGGTATCACAGAGTGGATTGAATAATTTAATGAGATAATATATGTAAAAAGCTTAGTACAATATCTGGCATTTAGACCCCTAAAATATCATCTATTCGTGTTGTTATTATTCTGAGTCAAATAAATACTGAATCTTGCTATACTGTCATAATTCTCAATATTTGTGTCAAATGTCACTTCACTTTGAGAGATTTAGAGAAGAGAAAGTGAAATGCAGGTGTGTGTACCTTAATACATTTTCTCATATAAATGGACCATGTCCCATCTAAAACTATAAAACTTTCCAATCCTTGTCACCGCACGCAGTGACAAAAACAAGAGCAATGTTTATGAGATTCCAGAAGCAGTGTGATTAAATGAGAATTCCAGAGCTGAGTAATTCTCTGGCTTAATGACACCTGACTTTTTGAGCATTTCAGTTTATTTTTTAACTTCTCTTCTAATGGGGGGACAATGTGCATGTTTGCTTTCTCTGCTTCAACCAGAATGGAAATGCCTTATTATTTTTTCCTAGATGTCCGGGTGCTGATGTTGAGATTGAAGTGAAGCAGGGGAAAGGCATGTGGATGGAGTGAGAAGGCAATCGAATCCGTGATTGAGCTTGGAAACTATTGCAGGCGTTGGGCGGAGCCATGGAAGTGATGGGGAGGGAGTGATTCTTGGAAATTTGATAGAAGAGAGAGGCTGACTCGGAAGGTAAATACAGTAACATACGTGCAGCACTGGAATCCTCCTGTGTGCACGCACTCACACAGACACTCATGCAGTCGGGCTGAGAATTTCCAGGGTCCTTTCTAAAATGAACTAATCTCCTCAAGCAGGTCAGCTGAAGCAGGCCCCCAACCCTTGAAACCTGAGCCAGCCTAGTGGCAGAGCCCAGGGGTGAAATCCTAACCTGCTAATCAGCTACATGATCTTACCCTTCGCGAATTCTGTGTTTGCTAAACACCTAGTGCCTGTATACACAGCACGGAAAGCGAATGCCTCTCGTTTTCAACCTTCCGGGGCTAATGTTCTTCATCAGTCAGAGCTGCCATCATGGATCCGACATCCTCCCTTTTCAATCCACAGGAGTTTTCCTCTTTCATGATGGGAGCAAATTGAAATCTGTGTGCTAGTGATTTGCAAAATGTGCCCTGCTACAGAGAGAGCTTTCTGGTTAGCCTTGTCCTGTTATAATCATTGGTTTTCCAGGAGTCATTCAGAAAACGTTCTCAACGCAACCTAATTCCCACATGCACGATGAAACCCAGGAGGATTCTGCAGATAGATACTTAATGTACAAAGAGTCAGGAGAAGCTGTTCAGCTGCATTTTATTTTGAGGATCCAGCTAGTTAATATGTGAGGAGTGTTGCCAAGAAACATGGTAGGATTCTTTCTCTCTCCCGAAATGCCTAAGATAATTGTCTTGTAAAGGTAAGAAGGTACTTGAAACCAGATCCGCTGGCATTCCAAGCCCTTCAGGTAGTCTGAGAGGTCTGTGCTAATGAAATCCTCCTTTGTCATTTACTTTTCTTCGCAGGTGATTTACGCAAATGCTCAGATTTTTCACTACCTAGAAACAGATTTACGGATGAATGAACCCCTTCCTCCGAATGAAAACATTTCAGTCCTCTTAACCCGGGAAGTCTCCAAAAGGATATCTGTTTGGATGATTATAAACTACGTTGATATCCTACTACACTGAGCTTTGGAAAATAAATAACTATATGATTTGTGACTCTAGCAGAACCGAACCTTCGGAGTATTCACATTTCCACTCAAACAAAGAAGCAAAGTGTAATCCGGTATTTCAAAAATCACTATATGAACGTAATACTACTCAGTGGATTTAAAAATTAAAAATCCTCAGTGTTTCTTCCAAATTTGTCTCCAGAGTAAGCAGGGACATCTCAAATGCAAAAAAAGAAAGAAAAAGAAGGGAAGAGAGGAAGGAAGGAAGGAAGAAGAAGGGGAAAAAAAATAACAGAAAGGCTCATGCAGCTGTGTTATTCATTTACTTGAAATATTAACAGGAGAAAGCCCTGGAATGATTTCTGCTCACAGAAAAGGTTTAGCACCTGGAGATCTCTCTCACTGTTGAAAGTTCCTGACGCCAGTTTGGTGGAAAACATGCTGGAACCCCGTTCAACGAAGAGGAAGCAGACCAGGGGAGAACCAACCCCAGATGTACTGGAAAACCAGCAAAGAAGCAACAAGAATTATAATGACTTCCGGCTTACTCTCAGAGATGCAAGAAATATGTTTTCTAATTTGATAAAGTGTCAGAAGCAGATGTAATATCATTTAAGGATCAAGTTGTTTTATACCATTTCAAGTAATCATTTAAATATACATGAATGACGGGAAAATAATTTTACTTCTCCTTTTTCATTTTAATAGGTTGCTCCAGGTAAGCCCAGGGAAAGTTTACTTGACTCTCATACTCAAATTTCGTTCATTTAACAATTTGAAAAATACCCCCAAGACTTCCGTAGTTACCTAAATTCATAATAGCTTTGTACAAAGTTTCAACTGTCGACTGAAAAAAATGCACAACGTGAGAGTTGTGAGTTAAGTTTTATTTGGGGCAAAATGAGGACTATAGCCTGGGAGACAGCATTTCAGATGGCTCTGAGAAACTGCTCCAAAGAGGTAGGGGGGAAGGTCGGTATAAATGAGATTCTGATGAAGGTGGAGTACATGCAATCAAGCACATATTTTTTGCCGAAGGTTTCTGCTTGTCTCGTGAAGGTTTCTGCAAGTCACGAGGAGCAGATGTCACCATGAAGGATTTTAGTGCTTTTCTAGATATGAGGAGATGCAAGAATTGGGCTCATAAAATCTTCTCCTGAAAATATCTGACTATCTGTAGGCCTGTTCGGCCAGTTTTTCCCAGAGCACAGAGTGTTTCATTCTTGATCTCCACCCCTGAACTCCTTTCAGGCTGTGCTGAAGGTCAGCAACTGCGGTGGCCAGTCACCTAATCCTTGTAGAGGCAGATGGGAAGTGACAATTTTTAGTTAGTGCAACTTAATCACTGAAGATTTAAAGGATAGCACAGAAGTTTTATTACATTTAATTTTATTAAAAATAGTTATATTTTTGTTTGAAAAGCATTCTGAGTTCCTATCTATGTTACAAGGTGTACATAGAAGCAAGGCACGGAGTCAGCATTTGAATTCAGTTTGAACACAGCTACAGGCACAAGCCGTGGAGAAGGGGAGCCTTCCTGTGAACCGTGCCATTTTCTAGGTAAGTAACCTCAGGCAACTTGTTTAGCTTCTGAGTTTCAGTTCTCTCCCATAAAAGGTTGGGTTTATAAAGCTTAACTAGTGAGAATTAAATGAGGTAATCAATCCATAAAACAATCCGTCAATCAAAAGTTATTGAGTAATTGCTAATTACCAGATGCTGTGTCCGAAACATAACTCTCAATAAATAAATAAATAAATAACAATAGCCATTATTAGAAGGATGTATTAATTTTTACCCATCACTTTTGGGTCAATACATGGCCATCCACCACTAGTAAACAACCACCAAGCCCAGATGATAATCAGATTTTATTAATTTGGACAAATTAACCGACCTTTAACTTTTGGAGGAGAAAGATGGCAAGACTTTTTTTATTTTACAGATCAAAATAGGCTAAAAAGTTCAAATACCTTTTACGAGGCAATAAAAGTCTCTAAGAGCAAGCACATAACTCACAGGCACAACTTACAATCGCCATTTTGGAAGAAACTTAATTTACTTTTACTTTGCCATCTGCAAAGTAGCATACAGGGATAATGTAATGGTTAAGCAAACAAACAAAAGGGTAATTAGATTAATTAATTACAAGATTCCATAATGAGTAACTACATTATTAAATATAACTATATTACTAAATAATCCTGCATGTATATGGTCTATAGATGAAAAGTCTGTTTCATTTTATACTTCCACCAATAGTGCATGAGAGTGACTATCCTATAACCCTTGGAAATATTGCAATTTTGGCAATGAAATGAGTCTCATTATTGTTTTATTTATCATTTCTTTTTTCTTGTGTTAATTGGCAATTTACGTTTCTTCTTCAACATATTTCTTCTGTATATCCTTTAAAACTTTTTCTATAGCATTGGTAGTCTTTTTAAAAAAACTGATTTTAAAAGTTCTTTAAATATTAAATATATTTTATGATTATAGTTTGGACATATTTTTGCCAATTTCGAAGTTTATCTTTTAACATTTTTTATGCTGTCATATATCTTTTATGGAAGTTTTAACTTTCCATGTAACAACTCTATCTTCTCTGGTAAAAATCCTAAGATTTGTATCATCTTAAGAAGACCTTCTCCATCTCAAGTTTATAAAGATAATATTCTTTTTTCTGTTCCCCTATAGTTTTTATTTATTTAGGTCTAGATGTTTAGTCGTTTTCCCCACTGTACATACAGGTCTCTCTGCATTGACTTGAAATGCCAATCAGACAGTCACTTGATGTGGGAAAGCGATTCCACTGATGGCCCTAATTAATGGCTTCCCTGTACCAGGTCCTTCACCTCCCGTAAAGAGTTGAACTCTCTTCCTCCACCTTTCTTCTGGGCCCGCCTTGCTGCTTTGGCCAGAGGAGTATAACCCAAGTGATGGTGTGCCAGTGTCACGGGGTCATGTGTGCTTCTGCTCTTTCTCTGCCTCAGCAGCCTGGGATGTGCCTGTTAGAGGCTGAGGGACCTCGCAGAGAAGAGCCAAGCTCCTCAGCCCAGGCTACTTGGAACCAGCTTACAGCCAGCCAAGCCCCAACCAAGCAGGAGAGGCCAGCCGGCTCAGAAGAACTGCCCGGTGGGCTTGTGGATTCATGAACAGTAACAGATTATTATTTTAGACCACTGAGATTTTATTAAACAGTAGTGCTAACTGACACACACACTCAGGTCTTATCCATACATACAGTTCTGGACTTGACTGTTTTGCATCGATTCTTGGCATGTTCCTGCAGTGTGTATTTCCATATCACTGTTCTACTGGGGATTTTCCCCCAAATGCTTAGCCATTCCAGCATGAGGTGTAACGAATAACTATCTTCTGTTTGGGATGTCACACGCTCTTCCACGTGCCCTAAATGCTTCTGGGTAGGGCTTTTCCTTTCTTTCGTAAATATCTATCCAACACCTACTGTGTGCCTGGCACCGCGCTAAGTTCTCTAGCCAATCAAAGGATTGTCATGAGCTGGCATCTTGCGAGAGCACAGCCTCACAGTGCTTCATATACTGAACAACTCTGTACCGAAGAAAAATAAAATTTAATGTTTATGTCCTGTCCTAGAGCAAAGCAAAAATCACTCTGATAACCAGAGGAAGGGTAGCATCCTCTCTGGCTCAAAAAGGTGTATTTGGGAATAAGAGTAAGAGAAGAAAAGGGAAAAAATAAGGTCTCATAGTAAGGACCTAATCTAATGACTCAATAGGCTGTTACTTTTTATTTTATCAATGTGAAAACTGAGTATCCCTGTTTAAATCGACTTTTATGTTTTCCCAAATTTTCTAATAAATAGAAATATGTGTTCCTGAGAGGTCTGGATGACCCAGTGGCTAAAGTGTATTCTATTTCCAAACTCCTTTATATTCTCATACCTTTTTCCATCTTACACAATAAAGTCAGACACTCAACTCTGCTGTATCTCACTTTCTATATTAATAAAATTGTAGCATGTTGTGAGGTTTAATTAGATAATAAAGCACTTTGAGGCCCCTCCTTGATAAGTCCGTGCAAGTGAAGAATATTGCTAATTTAGTAATCGTCGTATGCACTGAAAATTTTTCCTCTAAAATGTGCAGATACACTTTTAAAACTCTGGACAATCACATCTGCTTTGGGCAGAGTAAAAAATAAGGACTGATGAGAACCTTCATCTCGGGATGGATGAACTATGTTGTGCTCCCTCGCTTCTTAAAATTTCTATTTATACTTCATCTTCATTTAAATGTTTAATTAGGAAGGAACGTTTCTCTCCATTATAATTAAATGCAAGCACAGATTCTTCACCACAAAAGAGACATCTTCCATTCAGTTTCTACTAAGTTTTGTTTTGTCCCCAAAGAATCAACATGAAAATTAAGCTGGCTGTCTGAAAGCCTTAAAAAGAAGTATAGCTTTCATAATACAAGGAAGATTAAAATGAATTAAAAATCTC
Organism: Monodon monoceros; assembly: GCF_005190385.1. Taxonomy (NCBI): domain Eukaryota; kingdom Metazoa; phylum Chordata; class Mammalia; order Artiodactyla; family Monodontidae; genus Monodon; species Monodon monoceros. Next base: position 5,087,195 of record NW_021703785.1, read on the forward strand.
AAAGCACATCCTTTTAGAATAATTGCTTGCTATATTCTTGCAACCCTTAAAGGTAGCTTTCCCAGAGAAAAGAAAAATGAACAAAGAGGGCCTTTGGTTCCAGCTTATCTGCTTTAGAAGCTGGAACCTTTTCACAGTTGAAGCACAATTTTTCACTTTTAATTGGTGAGGTGGTAATGGGAAGATTGCAAGGCAAGAAGGGAACCCTGTCCTGCTTAGTGATGGAGGGGACCTGTAAGGGGCAGGAAATTTGGAGGTACAGAACAAATAAAAGATTCGAGTTTACATGTTTCCTGGAATCTTCTCCAGACATTCTAACCCTTTCAGAGCTGCAGAATTTAGCCGGAAATCTTGTACGAATCTTGTACGAAATCTTGTAAGAATGAACTGCAGCTGGGGAATTCTTGCTTTACCTGTTCAGTCCTCACTCAGCTCTTCTGTTTGCCAGAATTCACCTGCAATGTGTACGTGTGTGCATGCCTGCCTGTGTGCACACGGAATAAAGAGGATGACAATGAATCCTTAGCTCCTTAGGCAACTCTAAAATATACTAAACCTTCCATTTCAGTATTGGCTTGAGATGCAAGGCTAGAAGCACGATGAGATGGGGAAGTCTATTCCCTGGTTATTTCAGTTCTTCTGGTAAACACTTCACTCCTAGCACTTCTTCCAGGACCTGGAAGTTAAAGCTATCCCAACGTTAAATAGACCCCTTTCCCCCACCTAGAAAAAGTGTAATGGGTTTGAGTTCAACTTGAACTGGACAAAAGATGGTTCATATTTTACCAAAATATTCTGTTCATTTTGGACTTTGATGTTTAGTTTTGTCATAAATGTATCTAACCCACTCTTTACGTTTAAAAGAAGAAATGATAATTCCAGGGTTTTCTGTGTGCAAATCACACAGAAACACAGAGGGTGTCTTAATTGCTGTGGTGTCCAGAAGCTAATACATATGAGTATGTCCACCAGCATTTAAATGGGAATGTTTTTTACTTATCTAATTGCAGGGGGAAAGACAATGGAGATCACCAAACCACTGGAGTAGGGAATTGCATGACCACTGACTAAGCTGATGCCCTCTTGGTTTATTTTCAAGTGAACTAGAAAGTGGAAATAGAGCCTGATGGATTTAGGTTATGTTGAAAAGAAATTATAAGCCATAAATGGATACATAGATAATTATTTTTTTCTCCTCAGTAATATATGTTACACACTCAGTTGCCCCAAACGCTCACATCACTGTCCTATGTAGACAGTCACACATGAATTTTCTGAAACATTCATTAAAGATTTTATTGGTGGCTTTACTTATGCCCATTGGGCCCAAGAAATCAGGGTTTACTTAACAAGCAGGTTTGCACAGCCATGGAACACTTAAGAAGGCTAACTCACCCACCCGGGGCGGGGAGCAGAGGGCAATGCACCAAACTCACCTCCCCAAGGTGATACAAGCACTCCTTCAGTCCTTGACACTGACATCTGATTCAACTGGATACCCCCTTTCTAACATTCTTCCCTTGGCTATTTCTGAAGGAAGGTGCAGCTTATCTAAGATTTCCAGGCACCGACATCTTCTGACCCCGTCTCTGAGCACACTAGTATCTAGACCTTTATGAACATATGCACGCAGGCCAGAAGTCCACATTTCCACACTCAGGAGAGGTCCTCTGCCCTCCCTCTCTTTGTGTGTAATCCAACTCTCACGGCCTCTCTTGGAGAAGGCTGCCAGAGTTAGTCCACTTTTCTCCAAGCTTTTGTGTCTAACACATTAGAGGGGACAGAGGAGACGTGACAATAATTGCAACTTGGGCTCATGGAGGAAAGAACCAGATCAGGGAAACTGCTGAAATTTAGAAAACGTCTGCAGATTACTTAATAGCAATGTAACAATGTTTGTTTCCCAGTTTCAGTAAATGTGCTATGGTTATGCAAGGTGTTGACATTAGGAAGAGCTGATTGAAAGGTGCACAGAGGGGCTTCCCTGGTGGCTCAGTGGTTAAGAACCTCCTGCCAATGCAGGGGACACAGGTTCAAGACCTGGTCAGGGAAGATCCCACATGCCGCGGAGCAACTAAGCCCGTGCGCCACAACTACCGAGCCTGCGCTCTAGAGCCTGTGAGCCACAACTGCTTAGCCCGCGTCCCACAACTACTTAGCCCGCGTCCCACAACTACTGAAGCCCGCGTGCCTAGAGCATGTGCTCCGCAACAAGAAAATCCACCGCAATGAGAAGCCCGCGCACCGCAATGAAGAGTAGCCCCCGCTCGCCGCAATTAGAGAAAGCCCGCGTGCAGCAACAAAGACCCAATGCAGCCAAAAATAAAATAAATTTTAAAAACTTTAAAAAAAGAAGATGCACAGTGCAGCTTTTCTGTAGGTCTAAAACTATTTCAAAAGAAAAAGAATAATAATTAATTTTTATTAATCACTAACTATAAGCTAGACACTATTCTAACTCATATATACCTGTAACTATACACACACACACACACACACACACACATACACACACACCCCTATAATTTAATCCTTGCAAGGTCTGGAAGATAAGGAACGTTATCCTCACTGTACAGATGAAGAAAGCGAGGCACCAAGAGGTCAGTGACTTGCTCCAGACCCTACACCTAGGAAGTGCCGGGACCAGGGTTACGACACCTGAAGCTCCCCCCACGTTTCTTTTCTCAATTTTAATAAGAATCAGGTTAATTATGATCCTTCAGGGTATGAAAGATACACGTTTAAGAGAGAATTTGGGTTCCCAGATCACCAAAAATTGAAAGACACAGTTGAGATGCAAACTTAGCTAGAATAGCTGAAATTTGGGCCAAGAGGCAATGCAGGCACTGATGTGGCTTTTTGAGAACACAGAGTGGAAGACCATATGGCTCTCTGAAGAGGAGAAGCTTTCATATGTTGTTCAGTGTTGTGCTGGTAAAAGCCTACTAGCTGGCTCTCCAGAGGGGGTTAGGGGAGCCGTGATTTGAAACATTTGCCGATTTTCATGGTGAGATTCTTGTCATGGGTGATGTCGAGCAACCAACATGTGTTATCATCATGCACATGACACTTGAGCAGACATAAAGAAGAGAATGCATAAAAGCAACCCTTTTTTGTGGGGTTGATACCCTTCCAGTGAATTCTTTCTAGAGCACTAAGTGACTCATAACAGTTTGAAATTTGATTGGTTTCTTGCTTACCTGGTGAACGGTCCACATTTATACAGAAAGAAGTGTAACCATGCCACAGGGCACAGACAGGAGGAATCCAAGCTGGGGGACCTCCCAGACATGCCCTCTATAGGTCTGAAGGTTTGCTAAAGAAGTTACAATTCTTTAAGTGTTTTAGTTGTGTTACTCATACTGAAGTGAAGATGAACCCATGGAGAAAACCACAGCATGGATGTTGGGAGACCAGCTTCCTAGTGTTTATTTTTATTATGTGTGTTGGGACATATGGAACATTCCAAGTCTTCTTAGAGAGGGAAAAGAGTACTTTGAGTGTGAGAAGAGAAGATTTCCTAATGACCGCTGTACTGGGCAGAGGCCTGGTTGGCCAGGTGAGCTTTGGTGGGAAGAAGACACATTTGACTATCACCACAGTCACCTTCTCCACTCTTGAATGCAATACACACACACAAGAAACTTACAGGTATCCTCTCAATCACTTAGATTTACTCTCACTCATTCAAAAAACATTTATTGTATTTCCATGACCCACTAGGCATTTTTTGAGAGGCTGAAAATATAGTATTGAATGTCCTCTGCTTTCCTGAAGCTCATATACTGGCATTCCAGTCTTTATTTCTCCACATCTTTGATAAATGCTATGGAGGAAAGGAGGAAAATGCATGATGGTGAGTAAAGAACTATCTAGCATAGCCTGGGAGCATGTGGCAAGGTTTCCCTGAAGGAGTTCCCTGGGAAGAGCCCTAAGACGTAAAGGATGCATAGGATTTATCTGAATGAAGCTCATTCCAAGTGTAGGGAACTGCATGCTTGAAGGTTGTGAGGCAGAAGAAGACAGGAGAACGGAAGGAAGCTCAGTGGGCTGGCAGCTTCGGAAGCCAGAAGAAATAGTCAGGAAAGCAGGGTGTGACATAATCAGATTGACAATAAAAGGACAAGCAGAAATTGCTCAGTTTAGTCTATAAACCCTCTGACCATGAGCTGCAGAGCAGTTAAGCTGGTTAATATTGAAAGCACATGACAGTAGCATTTTGGCAGACAGTGAACTACTTTTAGTAGAGGCTGGAGTAGATGGGGAACTAGCATGCTTTATGAAAAACCAACTATTACGTTGAGTACTAAATGAGTGCTTCTATTTCGCATCTGAAAACCTGTGATATTGTCCTCATCTTCTAAGTGTTTGTTTATTAAGTTTATGCTTTATTTTTAAAGATAAGTCCAGACTTGTAAAGCCTCATCAAGCCATTCCAAAACTATACAAATGGAAAGAAATGAATTTACTTAATTCCTTTGGTGCATGTAAAATCTACAACTCCCATATGTGTCCATTTTCCTAGTCAACAAGCATTTTCTTTTTTAAAAAATATCTATTATTTAAAGAGTACTGGCCTCTGTTTATCAGATGGCAAATCGAGTCTATGGTAAGGTTCAAATCTTTCCCCAAATTCCATGGCAATGACAGAAGACATAGGAACGTAAGAAAGAAAAAGATTGCAACATCCTGAAAGCAGAGTATAGGCCCATCAGTGGGCCAGAAATTTTGAAAAATTTCTGATATACGGCATCTGGGATTAAAAAGAAAGAGGCTCAATCAGTGTGGAATGTTCCAGTGTTTGAGCATCAAAACAAGGTAGGGAAAACAGGGCCTGAAGGGAGCTGGATGTTTTTACCAACAAAACCCAGGAAATCTCCTATAAAATCTTATGGAGTGGGAGGTCTTATAATTTTAGAGAAAAGGAGCTGTGAAGGAAAGACCAGCACACTTGATTGAGCAAAACATAAAAACTGTGAGGCAAAAATAAAGTTATTAAAAACTACAAATACAAACAACAATAATCGTAACAAATGGGAAATATTTTTGCAACATAAAAGACAGATAAAAGTTCGATACTTGTAATACATGAAAAAGTTTTTTAAAATATTAAGAAAAGATGAATACCATAAGAGGATAATAGCAAAGAACCAAAATGGGAAGTCAGTCATAAAGGGATTCAAATGACCATAAATCTGTTGTGTGTTGTTTTAATGGTCAACCTACTAATGCTCAAGAGAATTCAAAATAAAAGAAAAAAACATCTTTTTTTTTTACCTAGTATCTTAGCAAATATAACAGTACCCATTGTTGACAAGCATGTGGCAAAACCAGGCAGAGTACTCTGTGGGAATGTAAACTTTCAGGAGAAAAATCTGGAAAGAAGGACTACAAGCCTTGAAAATGTCATACAGTTCAAGGTATCAATTCCATTTTTAGGAATTAATCAGATAAGTTTGTTTATTACCTGTTCCATGGAGTTTTATTTATAATACTTACACTGTCCTCCCCACGCCCCTTCCACATTCATGTCTTTCCCAGAACCTCAGAATGGAAATAGGGCCACTGCAGAGGCAGTTAGTTAAGATGAGGTCATACTAGAGTAGGGTGGGCCCTTAATCCAATAAGATTGGTGTCCTTATAAGAAAAGCAGAAGAAACACAAAGACAGAGACACAAGAAAACAGAGATTGGAGTGATGTGTCCACAAGCCAAGGAAAACCAAGAATTGCCCCAACCACCAGAAGGCAGGAAAAGGCAAGGAAGGATCCTTCCTTAGAAGACTTCACAGACAGCACAGCCCTGCCAATGCCTTGATTTTGGACTTCTGGCCTCCTGAACTGAGAGAGAATAAATTTCTCTTGTTTTGAGCCACCCAGTTTGGGTACTTTATTATGGCCATCCTCAGAAATGATCACAATACTAAAATGAAGAAACTACCTAAATGTCCACCAACAGGGATTGGGTAAATAGAGTTGACCCTTGAACAACGCAGCTTTGAACTGCTTGGGTTCACTTCTACGAGGATATTTTTCAACAGTAAATACTACAGTACTACACGATCTGTGGTTGGTTGAATCCTCAGATGCAGAGATACGAAGGGCTGATTACAAATTATACTCGGATTAACCCTCCCCCAAGCATTGTTCAAGGGTCATCCATAATTATAATAAATCTATATAGGGGAGCACAATGAAGCTAGTAGAAAGAATAAGTATATCTACGTGGATAAATGTGGAAAGATGTGTGCATTATATTAAGCAGAAATATCTGGTCCTATAGCAATATATATGATACAATTTTATTACAATAATAAATATGTGTGTAAAAAAATCAGGAAAAATATAATTCAAATTGTTAGCAATATTACTGGGAAATAGTACTTTCACTTACTATTATTTACATGGGCTTCTGTATTGTTTATGGTTTTTTAATGAGAATATATTACTTACAAAATCAATAAGAACTATTAAGATATTTCAACTTTAGAAGAAAAAAAATACCACTTAAAAAAAAAATTTGGGCTTCCCTGGTGGTGCAGTGGTTGAGAATCTGCCTGCCAATGTAGGGGATATGGGTTCAAGCCCCGGTCTGGGAAGATCCCACATGCCACGGAGCAACTGAGCCCGTGAGCCACAACTACTGAGCCTGTGCGTCTGGAGCCTGTGCTCCACAACAAGAGAGGCCGCGACAGTGAGAGGCCCGTGCACCACGATGAAGAGTGGCCCCCCCTTGCCAGAACTAGACAAAGCCCTCGCACAGAAACGAAGACCCAACACAGCCAAAAATAAATTAAAAAAAAAAAAAATTACAGTCCTAGGAAATACTGGTCAGTAGGTCAGTATCAAAGTAGCATCATTGAAAATGTTTCTCCTCTAAATGACTCACAATTCTCTCTCCTAATGATGTTTCATTAATAAACGTTTTTTATTCTGTGACTCAAAGCAATTAGTGGCAGTCCCCTCCTTATAGAGATATTGCTAGAAGGAAATCCTCTAAATAAAAACAAAAGCTATAAAAAGTGTGACATTTGCCAAAAACCTCTCTGTTATAACATCATCATTTCTAATTCCTGTGTCTTTCGGTCCATCATCCTATATAGGTTCCATTTTGAATGGGATCCACCTCTTCTCAGTTGTCTTCCTTCTCCATACCACCATGTAGACACTAATCCCTCCTGAATCATAGTTAATGTCATCCCACACACTGTCGTGGGGGATCAGCAGTAAATTTGCAAAGAATGCCATACAAGAAGCACATTACTCATCAGAGAAACGTGTGTGCTCATCTCAAGCACGTTTGATAGACTTAGATCTAAGAGGGGTTTAGAGTTTGGCCCACTTTCTGGGGGTGGAGATCCTTCCCATTTAAGATACTTCTAATTTTTCTAATTCCAGGCCCTTAAGCAACATCTGTACTTCATTCTGGGCTAAAGGGGAGAAAGTCTGTACTCAGTTAATCAACAATAATAATAGTTAACACTGATTAAGTCCCAGTTTTTATCAGCTGCTGTTTGCTTTTGTTTTGTCTTCTAATTCATGCATTATGCTGTCTATATTATGTTAATTATAAAAGACATAAAATATTCTTTTCAAATAGTACCTTGTTTATCCCAGATAATAAAAATATCGGGGGCGGAGTCAAGATGGCAGCGTGGGAAGATGCGGAATTAGCATCTCCCCACAACTAGGGTGCCTGCTGGCCACTGGTGGGAGACCCTGAAGCCCAAGGAGACAGGAGGAACCCCCAAGTGAACCGGTAGGATGTGGGGGGACTGAGAGGGGAGGAGAAGTGGAGGCCAGACAGGATGGATGCCCCCAAAGCAGGGGAGATCAGGAGAGGCAGGCAGGAGGGGCCCTCCCAGACCCCAAACCAGAGGAGCAGGAAAGGAGAGGAGGGGTTTGCCCTGCCCACTTGAGCCCAGGAAGCCTGCTGGGCTCCCAGGTGAGGTCCTCTGACCTTTGAGACCAGGAGTGGGGGGCACGCCTGGGTCCCTTCTGTTCCTTGAGCCTAAGCCCCACCCCCTGTGGGTCCTGAGCATACGCCCTGACCACCGCCCAAACCTTGCCCTTGCTTAGGCCCCGCCCTCCACAGCCAAGGCCTTTCCCCCATTTTTTTTTTCTTTTACCTCCTAATATATCTGTTAGTTTCCTAGTCTAATTTTATTTTTTACTTTATCATTGTTCTCTCTTTTTTTCTTGCCACCCCACAGGGCTTGCAGGATCTTGATTCATGAGCCAGGGATCGGTAGGAAGCTCCTGCAGTGGGAGCTCCGAGTCTGAACCACTGGACTAATAGAGAACCTCAGACCCCAGGGAATATTCATCGAAGTGAGGTCTCACGGAGGTCCTCATCTCAGCACCAAGACCCAGCTCTACCCAACAGCCTACAAACTCCAGTGTTGGAAGCCTCAAGCCAAACAACCAGTGAGATAGGAACACGATCCCACTCATTAAAAAAAAAAAAGGGAGACTGCAAAAAAAAAATGTCACAGATAAAGGAACAAGGTAAAAACCTATAAGACCAAATAAATGAAGAGGAAATAGGCAATCTACCTGAAAAAGAATTCAGAGTAATGATAGTAAACATGATCCAGAATCTCGGAAATAGAATGGAGGCACAGATTGAGAAAATACAAGAAATGTTTAACAGAGATCTAGAAGAACTAAAGAACAAACAAACAGAGCTGAACAGCACAATAACTGAAATGAAAAATACACTGGAAGGAATCAATAACAGAATAACTAAGGCAGAAGAACGAATAAGTGAGTTGGAAGACAAAATGGTGGAAATAACTCCCAAGGAACAGAATAAAGGAAAAAGAATGAAAAGAATTGAAGACAATCTCAGAGACTTCTGGGACAACACTAAATGCGCCAACATTCAAATTATAGGGGTCCAAGAAGAAGAAGAGGAAAAGAAATAGTCTGAGAAAATATTTGAAGAGATTATAGTCGAAAACTTCCCTAACATGGGAAAGGAAATAGTCACCCAAGTTCAGGAAGCACAGAGAGTCCCATACAGGATAAACCCTAGGAAAAACACACCAAGACACGTATTAATCAAACTAACAAAAATTAAATTCAACGAAAAAATATTAAAAGCAGCAAGGGAAAAACAAAAAATAACATAAAAAGGAATCCCCATAAAGTTATCAGCTGATTTTTCAGCAGAAACTCTGCAGGCCAGAAGCGAGTGGCAGGATATACTTAAAGTGATGAGAGAGAAAAACCTACAACCAAGATTACTCTACCCAGCAAGGATCTCATTCAGATTCGAGGGAGAAATCAAAAGCTTTTCAGACAAGCAAAAGATAAGAGAATTCAGCACTACCAAACCAGATTTACAACAAATGCTAAAGAAACTTCTCTAGGTGGGAAACACAAGAGAAGAAAAAGACCCACAAAAAACAAACCCAAAGCAACTAAGAAAATGGTAATAGGAATATACATATGGATAATAACCTTGAATGTAAATGGATTAAATGCCCCAAACAAGAGACACAGACTGGCTGAATGGATCCCAAAACAAAACCCGTATATATGCTGTCTACAAGAGACCCACTTCAGACCTAGGAACACATACAGACTGAAAGTGAAGGGATGGAAAAAGATATTCCATGCAAATGGAAATCAAAAGAAAGCTGGAGTAGCAATACTCATATCAGATAAAATAGACTTTAAAATAAAGACTGTTACTAGAGATAAGGAAGGACACTACATAATGATCAAAGCCTCAATCCAAGAAGAAGATATAACAATTGTAAGTGTTTATGCACCCAACATAGGAGCACCTCAATACATAAGGCAAATGCTAACAACCATGAAAGGAGAAATCAACAGTAACACAATAATAGTAGGGGACTTTAACACCCCACTTACACCAATGGACAGATCATCCAAACAGAAAATAAATAAGGAAACACAAGCTTTAAATGACACAATAGACAAAAGAGATTTAATTAATATTTATAGAACGTTCCACCCAAAAGTGGCAGAATACACTTTCTTCTCAAGTGCACATGGAACATTCTCCAGGATAGATCACACCTTCGGTCACAAATCAAGCCTCGGAAAATTTAAGAAAACTGAAATCATATCAAGCATCTTTTCTGACCACAACACTATGAGATTGGAAATCAATTACAGAAAAAAAAAAAACTGTAAAAAACACAAATACATGGAGGCTAAACAGTGCACTACTAAATAACCAAGAGAGCATTGAAGAAATCAAAGAAGAAATAAAAAAATACATAGAAGCAAATTACAATGAAAACACAATGACCCAAAACCTATGGGACGCAGCAAAAGCAGTTCTAAGAGGGAAGTTTATAACAATTCAATCTCACCTCAAGAAACAAGAAAAATCTCAAAAAAACAATCTAATCCTACACTTAAAACAACTATAGAGAGAAGAACAAAGAAAACCTAAAGTCAGTAGAAGGAAAGAAATCATAAAGATCAGAGCAGAAATAAATGAAATAGAAAAAAAGAAAACAATAGCAAAGATCAATAAAACTAAAATCTGGTTCTTTGCGCAGATAAACAAAATTGATAAACCCTTAGCCAGACTCATCAAGAAAAAAAGGGAGAGGTTGCAAATCAATAAAATTAGAAACGAAAAAGGAGAAATCACAACTGACACTGCAGAAATACAAAGGATTATAAGAGATTACTACAAGCAACTATATGCCAATCAAATGGACAGCCACAAAGAAGTGGACAAATTCTTGGAAAGGTACAATTTTCCAAGACTGAACCAGGAAGAATTAGAAAATATAAACAGACCTATCACAAGTAATGAAATTGAAACTGTAATTAAAAATCTTCCAACAAACAAAAGTCCAGGACCAGACGGCTTCACAGGCGAATTCTATCAAACATTTAGAGAAGAGCTAACACCGATACTTCTCAAACTCTTCCAAAAAATTGCAGAGGAAGAAACACTCCCAAACTCATTCTATGAGGCCACCATCACCCTGATACCAAAACCAGAAAGAGATATCACAAAAAAAGACAAGTATAGACAAATATCACTGGTGAACATAGATGCAAAAATCCTGAACAAGATACTAGCAAACAGAATCCAACAACACATTAAAAGGATCATACAACATGATCAAGTGGGATTTATTCCAGGGATGCAAGGATTCGTCAATATATGCAAATTAATCAATGTGATACACCACATTAACAAATTAAGGAATAAAAACAATATGATCATCTCAATAGATGCAGAAAAAGCTTTTGACAAAATTAAAAACCCATTTATGATAAAAACTCTCCAGAAAATGAGCATAGAGGGAACCTACCTCAACATAATAAAGGCCATAAATGACAAACCCACAGCAAGCATCATACTCAATGGTGAAAAACTGAAAGTATTTCCACTAAGATCAGGAACAAGACAAGAATGTCCACTCTCACCACTGTTATTCAACTTAGTTTTGGAAGTCCTAGCTATGGCAATCAGAGAAAAAAAAGAAATAAAAGGAATATAAATTGGAAAAGAAGAAGTAAAACTGTCACTGTTTGCAGAGGACATGATACTCTACCTAGAGAATCCTAAAGATGTCACCAGAAATGTACTAGAACTAACCAGTGCATTTGGTAAGGTTGCAGGTTACAAAATTAATGCACAGAAATCTCTGGCATTCCTATACACCAACAACGAAAAATCAGAAAGAGAAATTAAGGAAACAATCCCATTTATCATCTCAACAAAAAGAACAAAATACCTGGGAATAATCCTTCCTAAGGAGGCAAAAGACTTGTACTCAGAAAACTATAAAAAACTGATGAAAGAAATCAAAGATGACATAAACAGATGGAGAAATATATCATGCTCTTGGATTGGAAGAATCAGCACTGTGAAAATGACTATACTACCCAAAGCAATCTACAGATTCAATGCAATCCCTATTAAACTATCAATGGCATTCTTCACAGAATTAGAACAAAAAATTTTACAATTTGTATGGAAACACAAAAGACCCTGAATAGCCAAAGCAATCTTGAGAAAGAAAAATGGAGTTGAGAGGAATCAGGCTCCCCGAGTTGAAACTATACCACAAAGCTAGAGTAATCAGGACAGTATGGTACTGGCACAAAAATAGAAATATAGATCAATGGAACAGGATAGAAAGCCCAGAGATAAGCCCCCGCACATATGGTCACCTAATTTATGACAAAGGAGGCAAGAACATACAATGGAGAAAAGACAGCCTCTTCAATAAGTGGTGCCTAACACTGTACACAAAAATAAACTCCAAATAGACTGAAGACCTAAATGTAAGACCAGACACTGTAACACTCTTAGAGGAAAACATAGGAAAAACACTCTTGGACATAAACCACAGTAAGATCTTTTTTGACCCACCTCTTAGAGTAATGGAAATAAAAACAAAAATAAACAAATGGGACTTAATTAAACTTAAAAGGTTTTGCACAGCAAAGGAAACCATAAACAAGATGAAAAGACAACCCTCAGAATGGGAGAAAATATTTGCAAATGAAACAACAGACAAAGGATTAATCTCCAAAATATACAAATAGCTCATGGAGCTCAATATCAAAAAAACAAACAATCCAATTAAAAAATGGGTGGAAGACCTAAATAGACATTTCACCAAGGAAGACATACAAATGGCCAAGAGGCACATGAAAAGATGCTCAACATCACTAATTATTAGAGAAATGCAAATCAAAACTACAATGAGGTATCACCTCACACCAGTCAGAAGGCCCATTATCAAAAAATCTAGAAACAATAAATGCTGGAAAGGGTGTGGTGAAAAGGGAAGCCTCTTGCACTGTTGGTGGGAATGTAAATTGATACAGCCACTATGGAGAACAGTATGGAGGTTCCTTAAAAAACTAAAAATAGAACTACCATACGACCCAGCAATCCCACTACTGGGCTTATACCCTGAGAAAACCATAATTCAAAAAGAGTCATGTACCACAATGTTCACTGCAGCACTATTTACAATAGCCAGGACATGGAACGACCCTAAATGTCCATCGACAGATGAATGGATAAAGAAGATGTGGCACATATATACAATGGAATATTACTCAGCCATAAAAAGAAATGAAATTGAGTTATATGTAGTAAGGTGGATGGACCTGGAGTCTGTCATACAGAGTGAAGTATGTCAGAAAGAGAAAAACAAATACCATATGCTAAAGCATATATATGGAATCAAAAAAAAAGACCCCAAAATGGTACTGATGAACCTAGTTGCAGGGCAGGAATAAAGATGTAGACATAGAGAATGGACTTGAGGTTGTGGGGTGGGAGGGCAAAGCTGGGGCAAAGTGAGAGTAGAATCGACATATATACACTACCAAATGTAGAATAGATAGCTGGTGGGAAGCAGCTGCGTAGCACAGGTAGATCAGCTCTGTGCTTTGCAATGACCTCTAGGGGTGGCATAGGGAGGGTGGGAGGGAGGCTCAAGAGGGAGGGGATATGGGGACACATGCATGCATGTGGCTGATTCGCTTTGCTGTACAACAAAAACTAACACAGTACTGTGAAGCAATTACACTCCAATAAAGATCTATTAAAAAAGTAGTAAATACATAAAAGTATCAAAGAACTGACACTTTACGGTAATAAAGACCAAATATATATACACAAAATGTCTCTTTAACCTCTTATTAGTATTATTATAAATTTATTACACTGCTGAGTATAGTTTGAAGTGCAATAATTCATGTTTTTCCTGCAGGGCACTTGCGTGTGTGAGCTGTTCTCTTGGCCTTTCTGTCTGCTGCACGAATGACCACACCTAAATCCCTCAGGTGGAGGCGCCCACATTTGGGAGCAGAAATGAATGTCCTCATTTTGTTAAGGTCTGTTCCGTCAGGGCTTCCACTAACACCTGAGCCCTGAGCATCTGGTCTGCAGACCAGAGACCAGGAAGAGAAGATGCTGTGATAACACAGGCCGGAGGGGAGCACGTGAGTATCCCTGGAAGCCCAGCGGTACCCAAGGAACTCCTAGCGGAACTGCGCAGCCTGCTGTCCAACAAGCCAGCAGCACAGGGGTTGTGTTTCCTGGTCCTCTTTCAGACTCTGAGCTTCTTGAAGCAGGAGCCATATCTTACTCATCTCTGCCTTGTTCTCTTTATTCCAACAAGACACCTGTCACGGACGAGCTCCAACAAGGCACCTGTCATGGGTGAGATGGATGAATGGAACTATCTGACATCAAACTGGTACAAATGACTTGAACGTACAGGTGAACCTAGAGCTTCATGTTTTTGTAGTTACTGTCAGTTCTTCATTACCTGAGCAAAGAATATGCAACATACGATAGGGGATGAAGGTATCCAGAACTTTCTTGAGCCCTAGAGACACAAAGTATGACAAAATGCCAGGAGCCAGAAAGGGAGATCTGGGGAATGATTTAGGTTAGGGGGTGATAAATGAACATCCCATGCTCTGTCACCTTTGATTCCAGCTTTCATGTGATCAACACTATAAATGATGGAGAGGCAATTCTCTTTTGATTAAATATATTTACATATGACAGAGTGACAATGGGGCAGTAATGGATTTATGGAGTAAAATGCAATCAAGGGGAAGTTGTCAGTGTATTAATTAAACAGTGGAGGGAATCATCCATCTGGAAGTTAGATGGAAATAAATTTGTCCTGGGGAAAGGCATGCAACGGGCTGTGGAACGACCATGGTCTGGGCAAGTGCGAGAAAGACGGTGGAATTCCCATCTAATCACCAATTCAGACATTGCTCTAAGAGAGAAGGGACTTTAAGTATAACATTAAAAATAACATACACACACACACCAACTTGTTATCCTAAAATTGATGGCTTATTTGGATACTTAATTTTTATAACAGGGGCCAAGTATCTTCACATACAGTGTGGATTTCTATACAGAGCTGTAGAGGGGATGAAGGGTTATTACCTAAGATGCTCGCTTTGTCTCAAGAGCAGTTTCAACAGTGACCACTCATGTCTCAGGTCACAGAGGAGGCAGGGGATCCTAACCTCAAACCCTCTGTGTGCGAGGAGAAATGGAACACAAATATTTCGAGGTTGCTGCCCAAGACATGTCAGCATACCAGTACTCCCACTATAGCTCAGGAACAGTTTTCACTCATCTCAGCTGGCATGGGTGAAATATCACAGCAATTATAAAACTCAGGATGCCAGATAGCTGAGCTTTAGGAATGGCTCCGGCAAACTGCTTCCATTTTTCAGCTCACAGTGAGAAGAAAGGCAGAAACAGAGAGAGGTAAAAAAAGAAAGCAAATGAGCATGCCTAATACAGGCTGTATATTCTCGTATGTACATATATAAATATATTAAGCTTCCCTTTTGTGCCTGGGAGAGAAAAGAGATGCAATCAGCAATTCAGGGACGATCAAAAAGATTAAAGGGAACATCTTATATATCTCCAAGGAGCCAGCATGAACATCTTTATTCTTGTTCCGTTACCTTCCATGCCACACTGGGTGAGGGAATATATTTTATTAAAAACATTTCTTTCACCTGGAGGTCCTGTCAACTAACAAACACAATGAAAAGAGAAGAAGCTGAGAGTGTTCTGTGTGCCCAAAAATAAGCTAGTTAAGAAAATGTTATTTTTTTTGTAGTGGGGTAAAGAGGAAAGAAATGAGCCTGGATTTTCCCCTTGTGAAGCTCGACAACATTTCTTCTTCCTTGAGAACATTCCTTTAGTTTCAAGACAAGTGTGCTCATGAAAAATAAACTTTGCACTAAAAATAAGCAATTTGGTTTTTAAAAAAAATCTCTTTTCAAAGAGACAGGGAGTCCCTTATTTGAAAACATTTTCATTGCTGCAACACTGATTTTTTTTTTTTTACTGGATAGCTCTAGTAAATGTATTTTACTAGTGTAAAATTTTTAAATGTATTTTTCAATGTATTTTTATTGACAAGACCAATTGTGATTTAATCTAATTTGATGCAATGTATTTTGATGTTTGCACTATATCTGTCATGTTTTAAAATGTTGGCTGGGTTATCTGTAGATCCACTGAAGTCTAAGATTTAAATATATATATCTCTATATTTTTATAAAAAGTTAAGGTGATTCTGCTTTGTAGCTGAACTCTCTTCAACATCAATAGGAAACGGCAATAAAAGACATTTTATTTATCTTACTTTTAATTTTTTTTACTTTTTATTTATCCTTCTGGAGTTTTCTTTCAATTTCTGGCCATTAGAACATGGCAATAAGTTATAATTTCAAATTTCATTATTTTAACTAGTGTTTACTGCCGGTGGTTAAAAGAATAAACTCATAAGCATTAAATTCCATTTTCTAAAGATCACAAATACTTTGAGTATTACTTTATAAATTAAAAATTTGTGACATTTTCCCCCAATTCTCTAAGCCCAAATTGAGTCCCTCAAAAGACAGACAGCTAGCTGAGATTTTCATAAGTGTTCTTTCTGATGCAAAGTCAGCTTGGCATTACTAGAGGAAAGCTTATCACACATCACACATCTGGGACTTTTAAGCCATCAAGTTAAAGACAGTGGTTGAACAGACTGCCACTGAATTTCACGACAGTTGGATTTTGGGCTTTATTTTTCTCACTTGCAAAATGAGGCAACAGTCCTTGCCTCCTCTAGTGGAACTGCTCGTTATGCGCCAAGCTGAACAGAAAGCCCACAGAGCATGCTTTGCTATAGACATGAAACCCGAGGCTTATCGATCTGATGTCACCTGCCCAGAGCAAAGAAGAAGCAGGAAGAGGATCTGAATGCAGCTCTACCTGACTCCAAAGACCCTGAGTTTCCTGCTAGTCTCGGCTGCCTAGTGATCAACTGAATCCAACTGTTCTGAGTCCTTTTTATGGTCCTTCCTTCTTTACTTTCAGGTGTTGTCCCTTGAACACAGGCTACTTTGGTCAGTCTTCTGTCTATCCCTCAATTAGAGGACTTCAAATGCACATGTTTCTTCCCTTTGGGTTGAGGCTTCCCTAGCTATTATAACTCAGGGAACTGGATTTCCCTCAACTAGTATTGCATTTCTGGAGCAGAACATGTCACAGAGGGCTTGGTGATTACCTGCTCATTATCGGTGTTAGCCAAAACTACTGAACTAGAGAGTAAACCCCTTGAGGTCAAAGATATGACCTTCCCAACATGGTTGTCCTATCGCATCTTCAATGCAAACACGTTGCTCCAGTGGCAGTCAGCAGATATTAGCACAATCTCCAAAAATAACCAAGACATCCTTTGTGTTTAGAAGACGTTTCTGTGTTTCCTAATGCTTAGAAAGATACTCTATCCCTTCTCCATGCAGAATATTTCATTACACTCTGGTCACAGATGGACTAGCCACAATAGAGATTCACATGGGCTGGATTGAGACGTAAGGAATCAACGAATTTTTCAGGAATTCTTGGGAATAGGACTTGTAGACTCGGGATTCAGCCTTTCTCCCTGCTTTCCTGAAGGCAAGTGACATCATTGGACATAATGACATCATGATGTCACTTAAGTAATGAGGACAATAATAGTATTTATCTTAGGTATTAGAACTTACTACATCCGTTTTCATTTTGATCAATTACAGTGTGCTATCCCCTACACCAACTCTTTCTTCTCCTGCAGAGTGGCCACCTGCCCAAATCCCACAGCCCTGGGACCTCCATAAAGCTTCCCTTCGTTGACTGGAGTAGTAAAAAACAGATGGATTCTAAAGTACTTTTGTGTGTGTGGGTGCGTGTCTAATTACCTTTGATACCTCTCAACAGCCTTGTGAAGCAGACAGGAACTGAGACTTGGGTTTTATCAATAAGGAAATTGAGACTCATGGTATGAAATGGACTGGTCCCAAATTGGTGGGGCAGCCCAGACCCCCAGCTTCCTGACTTCGTGTCCAGGCCTTGCTCTTGACTTTGTAACCTCATAAACCTTCCTGGGTTGGAACCCGGCATGATGTAAGGTGGTGATTTAGTCAAGTCCTATCTGAAAAGCTAAGTCTAGCCAATAAACTCAGACACTTCAGGCTCAACGAAATTCATATCCACTTAGAAACTGTTTACCCAACAGAGCCACAAGCTTAAGAATATTGGAAGATAAAACATCTCCGTGTAATCTAATCACTGTTTGCTTTACGCTCCAGGATGCGTGTGTGAGTAATGAGTTTGAGGACTTGAGCATCTCCTTTGATCATTTGTTCTTTGGTGGTTTCCACCTTGTAACAAACCTGCCTCTGAGACAGGTATTATTAATTGCATATTGTTTTGTGTTTCTAATGTTTCATTTCACTGACTTTTCTGGGGGTTTTTTTCTTCTTAGTTTGCAGATCCCAGCTGTTTTCAACGTTTAACCATTTCTTCATAGGGATCTTTTCCATCCAGTTTAATCTTTGGATATGAATTGAAGTTGGCCAAATTGTTTGTTACAGTCTTGTCAGCGTTTCTGCATTCAGAAGTGTTTGTTGATTCATTTGCAGTAATAAAGATTTTCCCACACAGTCTGTTTGACACTTGCAAGTTCAGTCTGCACCAACTTCTATTGTGTTAAGCAAATAACCACCAGTGCACTGAAATTCCACTCATTGTCAATGTTAAGGCAACAGGATTTTCTCCGCCAGCCAAACCTGTTGTTATCAGAAAACCCTCTCCAGATGAAAACTGAAAAGAATCATATGTCCCAGAAAAAAGATTAGACTTCAGGAAGTCTTTGGTTTTTGCCATGTTTGTCAAGGTATCCCCAGAAGGCGTGGAAAATAATAAAGTAAAACGTATTTCTGGAACAAAGCCCATTTCAAAATAGAGTCTATGAACTTTCAAATTTGCAAGACAGGGCTTCTCAAAATAAGAGCCACAAAACTGGGCTATGGCAAACCCAAGGGGAAGAGAAGCAACTGAAAACCAGGGATTTAGTAACTTTTAATTGCCTCATTTTCAATTCAAAAGGGAGTGTAAGAATTGATATTAAGCTGTAGTTCAATTGCACACACCAGTCAGCTAGTTTGCTGTGACACACGATTCCTCAGAGATTCGTCATTACCCAGGCTTTCTGTCATTTCAGATGAATTTTCCACCTTGTTGGAAAGAACATGCTGTCCTCCCTGATCTTCCCTATTTCTGCGTTCTATCTGGGGAGACTGATTTACATTATAGTGTTACGGAAAAAGCCTGGATAGGAAACAAACCCAGGATCTTTTATATTTGAAAAGGCATGGTGTAAAAAGCTTGTTCTAAAGGCATATGACGTTTGTTGACCAGAAGGAATGCAAAGGTTTTAGAACCCAAGATTGGAACTTAGGTAAAACTGTAAAACCTGACTTATACAAAATTAGAAAACAGATCAATAAAACTGGCTAATGAATTGCCAAGATTGACGCCCAGGCACCAGCTGCTGGGATGTCAAGCCGATTCCAGAGATTCTGAGGTCTCCAGGACACCACTCCAACCAGAGAGCTTTATTAAAACAGGAGCAAGCATGTGCCTCCTTGTCTGTGCCAGCTCGCATACTTCATGGACGGAGGGGACAGGCAACACTGACACCCTCACTTAGAATCATCAGGACTAAACAAAATATTCCATATTGGTCTGTTTGTATGTTAGTTAACTCTTGCTGCATAATAAATTATCCCCAAACTCAGTGGAATTAATAGCAACCGCTTGCTATCTCACTGTGGCAGCCAGCTTCTAAGATGGCCCACAGGGATTCCCACACCTTGGTTTTCATGTCCTTGTATGGTCCTCTTCTACTGTGAATGGTTGCCTGTGCAACCAGTAGGATATTGTGTAAAGGACAATGTGTGACTTCCAAGGCCAGGTCATAAAGGACACCGTGGTGCCCACATTGCCCTCTCTCGTGAATCACTCGATTTTAGGCAAGCCGGCTGCCATGCTGTAAGGACATAAAGTGGCCCCTGGAGAGGTCCACTGGAGGAAACATGCAGTCTTCCTGCCAATGGTCAGTGAGGCACTGAGGCCTCCCTAACAGCCATGTGAGGGAACCTTCCAGCCCAGTCAACACCTTGACTGTGACCTTGTGAGAGACCTTGGGCCAGAAACATCTAGCGAATGTCCTCATGGATCCCAGCTTCAAGGAAACTGAGAAAATAAATGTTGAATTCTCGAAGCCACTAAATTTGGGGGGAATTGGTTATGCAATTCAATAAATAACTACTACTGTTGGCTGGAAATTTGGGAGTGGCTTATCTGAGCGGTTCTGACTCAGGGCTTCTTGCAAGGTTACAATCTAAATGTTGGCCCATGGTGCAGTTATTTGAAGGTCTGGCTAGGTCTGAAGGATCTGCTTCTGGGGTGGGTGGCTTGCTCTCACGGCTGGTGCGCTGGTGCTGGCTGTTGGGAAGAAGCCTCGGTTTCTCTTTTGTAGACCTCCCCGCAGTCTGCCTGCATGTCCTCCCCACACAATGCCTGGCTTCTCACGGAGCAAGCGGACTGAGAAAGATATCAAGGAGGAAGTAACATTGCCGTTCATGTTCTCGCATCAAAAGGTACATGTTGTCACTTCTGTGACATTCTATTTGTTAGAACTAAGTCGCTAAGTCTGAACCATATACTAGGGATGAAAATTTGGGCTCTGCCATTTGAAAGGAGGAACACCAAAGAGTTTTTGGATGTATTATAAAACCACAAGAGTACACCCTCCAAAAACAAATGATTAACCTTCCTCTCACATGCAAAATATACACACCTCCTCCAAAACTGCCCACAAATCTCATTTCTTACAGCTGCAACTGGACTCGAGTACTGGCTAAATCAAATCTTGTTGCAAATGAAGCTTCACAGATGTGGTTCCTTGAGTGCAGTTCCTCCCTATCTGAAGGCCTGTCAACTGAAGGGACAATTATCTGTGCCACACACCTATATAATATCATGAGATAAGATTGGGTATTCAGTATAAATACTGTTTTAAAAATGGTAAAACAGGGCTTCCCTGGTGGCGCAGTGGTTGAGAGTCCGCCTGCCGATGCAGGGGACACGGGTTCGTGCCCCGGTCCGGGAAGATCCCACATGCCGCGGAGCGGCTGGGCCCGTGAGCCATGGCCGCTGAGCCTGCGCGTCCGGAGCCTGTGCTCCGCGATGGGAGAGGCCGCGACAGTGAGAGGCCCGCGTACCGCAAAAAAAAAAAAAAAGGTAAAACAGAGGATGCACAGGAGTCACTGGTCCATGGAAATTCTGAAATCTAGCAGAGCACATGCTGACAGTTCCTTGCTTAGGAGTCAAGGCCTGGGAATGATTCTCCATAGCTCGTGGCTCTGCCCTCCAACCCTCTAGATTTTTCCTCTGAATAATTCTTTATTTTCCATAAAAGGCAGCTTGTGTTTTCAACTGGATTGTTTTCTATTTCTTTTTTTTTTTTTTGCGGTACGCGGGCCTCTCACTGTTGTGGCCTCTCCCGTTACGGAGCACAGGCTCCGGATGCGCAAGCTCAGCGGCCATGGCTCACGGGTCTAGCCGCTCCGGGGTATGTGGGATCTTCCTGGACTGGGGCACGAACCCGCGTCCCCTGCATCGGCAGGCGGACACTCAACCACTGCGCCACCAGGGAAGCCCTTCTATTTCTTGTTTGTAGAACTTCAGGGGTTCCAAAGGCCTCTTTTCAATTCTACTCTTTCTGTCCCTTATAGTTCAGGCAAACAATGTTTTTGCTAATAAAATTCCCTTAAAAACTTTGTGAGTCTCCTATGATTCCTGTCGGTATTCGCTCCATTAGACAAAAGTCACAACCATGGAGGTCTCGTGAGATAAGCCTTTCTCTACCTCGGGCTTCTTCTGAGACTGATGAGGAACAAGAATTTTAAGCTTTTCAGAAACTTAGTTTCTGAATGGTCCTGAGGTACATATCTGATATTTCTGCAGTCTTAACAAAGGAGTTTATAGTCACATCTTTGGCTACCGCTTCATATCATGTTTTCCTGGGAGTGGTCTGGGTTTGATCTTAGCCCTAGAATCATTTTTAGCTTTAGTATCATTTGCTATCTCAAGGGTCTGGGATTTCTAAAATGAAAAATTCCTGTCTCCTTTATGTTTCATAGATCTTCCTTTAGTTTATCTCTTTTTCCTTGCATTTTACTGTAAACAGCAAGTAGAAGACAGGTAACCGCTCTAATAATGTGCCTACAAATTACCTTGATTCTCCAATTCATTAGCTCCATTTTCTACTTTCATGCTATTTTCACCAGTGTTGCTAAACTTTATGCTACTACAAAATAAGAATACGTCACTTCCAGTTTCTAATAATATTTTCCTCACTTTCCTTTAAGCTCTCACTTGCAGTCTTGTCAAAAACCATCAGGCTTCTATTAACAATCTCTTCCAAGCATTTGAAGCTTTCATGAAAACTCTCCCCAATATTCATCCAGCTTCTACAGACTGAGCAATTCCAAAGCCAAACCCACATTTTTAGTTGTTTGTTATGGCAGGACTTCCAGATACCAAATTCTGTGTTAATTTAAAGGTAGTTAGGTAATAAAGTACCCCAAAACTTAGTGGCTTAAAATAAAAATGATCATCTATTATCTTGGATTTCCTGTGGATCAGGAATTGGAGAGACCATCAGTGAAGAGGTTCTGGCTCAGCTCAGCCAGGGTCTCTCAAGAGGCCATAATCATGATGTCAGCCAGGGCTGTAGTCATCTCTGAGGGCTTGACCGAGGCTGGGACACCCACTTCTAAGGTGGTTCACTTGCATGGCTGGCAAATTGGTGCTGGTTATCGGCAAAAGATCTCAGTTCCATTCTGGATAACCTCTCCAAGAGCTAAGAGGTTACCTCTGTGACCTGGCTGGTGACGCAAAAGATAGAGATCAAGGCAGAAACAATACTGTGTTTTAGGACCTAGCCTCAGAAGTTACTCATCATCACTTCTGCCACATTCTATGTATAAGGATCAAATTACTAATTCAGGCCCGTATTCGAGGGGAGAAGAATTAATCTCCACCTTTTGAAGGAGGAGTGCCAAAGATCTGTGAACATATTTTATAAGTACCACAGGAGGCCTCTGAATCCCCAAGTAAGTCAGGAATACCTCCAGGACTGTCCAGAAGTCCTCCAACATCCTCAGGATGAGCAAGACCAGTATCCTTAGAGAACATGAAGGTATCAGGCCTATTTCAGTTCCAAGCTAATGGAAAGAGCAAGTGAGTAGAGAAAGGGCCTGCAGCATCAGCCTCCCTATTTGGACATGGGACCTGGTTTTGCCTCTCCGCCTTGCCGCAGACTGACCAGAGCAGGTGTCTTGTCTAAG
Organism: Monodon monoceros; assembly: GCF_005190385.1. Taxonomy (NCBI): domain Eukaryota; kingdom Metazoa; phylum Chordata; class Mammalia; order Artiodactyla; family Monodontidae; genus Monodon; species Monodon monoceros. The sequence continues at coordinate 5,110,437 of NW_021703785.1, forward strand.
AGGTGTCTTGTCTTGTTAACCTGACCAGCGGCCTGATCTCAAAGGCACTAAGGTAGTATGCTGACCCACGAAGGAAGGAAAAATGGTTTGTGAAACCTCAGGAAATAAAATAATCTCCATGGCTGGAGAAGAGAGAGAAGTAAGCATGGTTTTGTGCGGTTAATACTTAAAGTTCTCTGCGTAACACCCACTAGTGTAAGTATTGTGCTTTGTAATTTCCAGACCATTTTCACACATATTCTTATGTTGATGTGCACTATTTCTTTTGATACAGTCATGGTGGATTACTGTGTAATTTGATACTTGACATGTGCTTGTTTGTATGGGACAGAAGGAAAGAAGTTGGAATTCATCAACATTTTATGACATATTCACAATAAATACGAACATGGAAAACATCTACGAACAGGGCAATACGCATACACACTCGATAAACAACAGCTATTTCAATTCCATACACAGTGAATGTCGTCTTCCAGGAATCTGAAATCTCATGGTGAGGCAGAGTACGTGCAGCTGTCTGCAATACAACGCTAATTACCATCATATTCATAGCAGAGGAGCTAATAAAGTGCTATGAAAGTCCAAAACAGGGTAATATTCATTTTGACCAGCTGGATCAGGATATTTCTCAGAAAACTCAACCTTGGGTAATGAATAACATTTTCTTTCAAGAGGAGAAGAGAGAGAAAGACAACCCAAGTGAAGGAAACTAATGGAGCAAAAGATTTGGATGTGGCTGTAAATTCAAGATCTGCTTGAGAAAGTGCAGAAGGATCCATAGGAGTGGGATGTGACATGGGTGATGCAGACAGTGAGGGCGGTGAGAGTGAGGTCTGAGTTAGGCTGAGACTAGATTTGAGGTGGGAGGGGAGTCTGAAGGCCTGAGTAACCAATCCGGGCTCTGCCAAAGGCAAGGAGGAATGGTGACTTTGAGGAAGGAGATGACACAATTAAGTCTGTGTTTCATGAACCATTGTTACTTGTTTTTTCTCTATTTTAATATTCTATGTGGGGCTTCCCTGGTGGCACAGTGGTTGAGAATCCGCCTGCCAATGCAGGGGACATGGGTTCGAGCCCTGGTCTGGGAAGATCCCACATGCCATGGAGCAGCTAAGCCCGTGCGCCACAACTACTGAGCCTGTGCGCCACAACTACTGAGCCTGCGTGCCTAGAGCCTGTGGTGCTCTGCAACAAGAGAAGTCACTGCAATGAGAAGCCCGCACACTGCAACGAAGACCCAATGTAGCCATAAATAAATAAATAAATATATTTTAAAAAAATATTCTATGTGTAATGTTACTCATTTTAGGAGCAAATTAACATCTCCTGGGTTTGCTGTGAGAACTTCGCATGGTAGTAGGTGAGAATTAAAGGATAAGCAAAGGGTTAGAATAGCTTTGGTCAAAACATAATGGAGAGAAATGTTTGTCAATGCTTACAAGTGTGAGAACTCTTTAAATCCTTCCACTTCATTTCAATAACAATGAAAACAACGACAAAGAGTCCACACACAGTATGTAAAAAAGAAAAGGATCGGAGCCTCACATTCCAAAACGATAGCAGAACAGATTGTTTTGAAGGGTCTGTCATGATTCTCTCTTTAGAGTTCACTCCCTTCCTCAGAGATTTACAGCCGTGTTAACATACTTTAGTCAACAAAAATACATCAGACAAACAAAAATGAATTTCCCTCACTTTCTCCTTTGGGCTTCCTTTCTCTCCTGGACCAGGATGCCCGTGAATCAGGTTCTTCAAGTTTCCCCATTGGGGCAACACGCTCCTGCCCAATTTGGGATGGAGCAAAGACGTAGTGGCAGCAGTGGTTTTTCAGATTCTAAGATGCTGGAGCTCATAAAAGGCAGGCAAATAGCCTCCTTCTTTCAATGCTGCCCTTTCAATTTTTTTTTTTTTTGGTAGGGCTTAATTTTTTAAAAAAGAATTATCAAAAAGTGGTTTTTTATTGAAGCTCAGTTTGAACACGAAGCAGAAAACTCTAGGCTCTAACTCATTTTTCAACCATCTTCCCAAGATGTTTGTTGCTGAATGATTAATGGCTGGGTGTGGGAGGTTACACAGCTCAGAGGTGAAAGGCAATGTAGCTAAAATAAACAGATGAAGGAAGAGGGCAGAATCACATCAGTCTGGAAAGCAGGCTAGCATTTCTAGAAAATGAAAACAACTTCTAAAAGACAGAAAAAAAGATGTTGGCTTAAATATAGTCAAAGACAGAATATGAGATAGCCTATATTGATTACAAATAGGATGCAAAATGGGAGAATTACCCCTTTATTTTTTTAATTACTGTTTTAATACACTCTGGTCAAAATGTAGATTGGGAAATAAAATGTAAAATCTAGAAATAAAACAGGGAAAAGCATGATAATAAATTATTCTTCTTTCTAAACATTGCCATCTGTTTTCTTAATTGAAATTATATACAAATTGTTGATGTGGTGTTTAAAATGTAATGAAATAACATCCTCTCTGCATTCACTATATCGAGCTTTAGTCAACTACGCGTTAGTAACAGTAAATAAAATTTTTAGAATAAAAATTACCGCAGGTTAAATTTAGACTTTAAAATGTCTAGAAGGGCAAAAATTTTGATTTTTAAATCAGTTCCTCTGCCACTTCACAAGTTTGCATCTTTGTGTCCTTAAGCATAAATGTGAGTTAAGACTTCTACGAGAGGGAAAATAATGTACCAGAAACTAGAATCCATCTTGCTTCTCCTGAAGCTGGATGAGAGATGGCTGCTGGAAAAGGAGCTTAAAAATAGGGGGAAAATAGGCCAGAGAATTAAGGAATATGAAAGCACACATTTTTCCCTGGCTTCTGCGCTGTCTTGATTACTGCAACAAAAGGGACCTTTACAAATATAGGATCCTCTTTTTCCTCCCAGAGAGGCTTTCATATGAGGACAAAAGGGGACAAGGGCACCTGTGCTATGGGAGCTCCTGGCTGTTCCCTCTTATCTCTCTGGGGGACTCTTTCCTTATCTCTGATAGAGCTGTCTCTGGGGGGGTGACGTCAACATTTTTAGACCATCTTCAGTGAGGCTCTTAGGAAGGACTTAAGGACGCTGAGTTGCTGTGCTCACTAAATCATGCCCCTCACAGCCCCAGCCTTTTGCATCAAGACAAGAGGGAGCCCCTGGAGGCCGGGGGAGCACTTAGCTAATTTCTTCAGGGGTGATCCACAGTCTTCCGGGAGAGAGCAGAAGAAAACCATTTAACAGACACGAGCTCTGTCCGCGCCCACCTGTAAACTGTCACTAGCCTGACACCTGAGTCTCTCACTCCAGTGTTCTCCATTCTGGAACGTGCCCAGGGAGCCGGCTGGCATCCGAGCTTCCACATCTTTGCCTCTGCACGCCTACGGTGGGAGTTCTCTCACCGAAAAAAAACAGATGGTGGTGTTTCAAGCCACAGCTTCCAGTGGAAAGCAAATGAGGAAGAGAGCCCGGGGAAAACTGCAGGGTGTGAGAGCAATCATGGGAGCCCAAAATGAAATAGGGGTGAAAGCAGGTCTAGCTGATCTGTAGATCAGCTAATAGGAAGAAACAATTATAGAAGATGTATTGCAAATATTTTCAATCCACAAGGAGAACAACAGCACTGTTTTCTTTCTGAAGTGTATCCCTTTCAAAGCCACTAAATATTAGGGTCATGTTCACCAAACAAGAGAGTAGCAGGATTCAGCTATGGAGTCTGGACTCAGTGATTTCTCCCAGACGGTTCTCCCGGCGACCCGACCGCACAAGGACAAGCAAGGTATAATCAAACACTAAAAGTACTGTACATTCAAGAATTACACTGGTAAATGCATCCATCCTTAGCTAGGGAGACTGTCTAGAGAGTATTTTATATTTTACTGGATTTTAAAAGCAACTTAAAGCACAGAAATAGTACTTAATGTTAATTTCATTAGGAAAGGCAGAATGTAGAACAAATAGAGTGATTTGAATATTCTACCTGCAAAAACTGCAATATGACATGATATGACCAAAGGTTTGCTCTGAATTAGTTTGAGGCTTTAAAATGGATAAGGTACTGAATTTTGAGAGCAACTGACTTAGTCTCCTACTCTCTTCCTCCAGCTGTTCCTTCCATGTGCCAAGCAACTCTGGACTCAGGACCTTTGCACATGCTATTTCCTCTGAATACATAAAATAGAAGAGTCTCTCTCCAGACATCTGCGTAACTCACTTCCTCGGCAACTCAGGTCCTGCATCCACCTCCTTGATTAGAAGCTTTCCTGAGTCACTCAATAAAATCACAACAGTTCCCACTCTCTACAAAACCCTCTTTCTCTCTTAACCTGCTTTGTTGTTCTCCAAAGATTTGTTACCACCTGGTAGACTATGTATTTTTATTTGTTCATCATCTTTCTCTATCCACTAAAATGTAAGCTTCATGGGAGATGTTTTGTTCAGTGTAAATTCCCAGCCCTGGAATACCTTTTTATACATACTAGGTGCTGAATAAACATTTGCTGAATAATTGAATGAAGATATCATAATTAAAGCTTCACTAAACTTCGTGTTTTCTGCCCCTCTCCACACAACTGGGAATGTGGTCATCTTCCCAGGGCACAGATGTGAGCATGTCACTCCCTTGTTTGAAAACCCTCAGCAGCAAACAGAGAAATGAATAACTTAGGAGGCTCCCCACATAAGATAAAGCCTAAATCCCTTAAACTGGTTTTCAAGGCTTTTGATGATCTGCCTCCTGGTTATACCTCCAGATTTGTTTCCTACTACTTTGCCCGTCATGTGCTAGAAATGCGAACTTTGGAGTTAAATTACCAGGTTCAAGCTTTGGCTTTATCACATTACCTGTGTCCATAACATTTCCATATTGTTTCATTTGTAAAACGGTGATAATAATAGTGCTCACCTCATAGACTGTGTTTTGAAAAATTAGGAAAAAAAAGAAAAACAACTCAATAATCACCTACAGTGTGATCCAGCAAATCCATCCCTAGGGATTTACCGAAAAGAAATAAAAACAAAAGTTCACAAAAAACTGGTACCAAGCGTTCATACCAGCTTTATTCACGACAGCCCCAAACTGGAAAGAGCCCAGATATCCATCAACAGGAGAGCACATAAACAGTCCGGGGTATATCCACACAATGGAATACTACCAAGCCATGAAAAGGAATGAATGATGGATACAGGCAACAACAAGGATGAATTTCAAAGGCATTATGCTGAGCAAAAAATGTGATACACAAAGGAAAACATCCTGTATTGACATGAAATTCTAGAGGAGGGAAAAAAATCATCTGTGATGGAAGAAGATAAAAAGAGTGCTTGCCTCAGGGAAAGTGGGTGAGGATTGACTGGGAAGAGGCCAGAGGGAATGTTCTGGGGTGAAGGTGATGTTCTGTATCTTGATAGCATTGGATTGGTCGTTGGGTTACACAGGTGTAAACACCTGCCAAAATTCAGAGGATGTACACTTAGAATTTGTGTGTTTCATTTAATGTCAATCTTACATCCAAAGAATATAAGTGAATATTAAATTCTAATTTATGATACGCATGCTTAAGTACTTCGGAGGAATTACCCTATCTGCAACTTACTTTAAATATCTCAGATACATACAACGATATCTGCACTTTACCTTGAAATGCATCCAAAACATAGGATGATTAATTGATGGAGAGAGGAATGGACAAATGGACAGACATGTGATAAAGGAACTTAAGGTAAATGCTAATGATAGAATCCAGGTGGCGAATATATTGATGTTCACCTAAAAATTCCTTCAACTTTGCTGTATCTGAACATTTTCATAATAAAATATTGGGAAAAAGTACAAAAGATGTCTTACAAAAATATATATTGAGATTATCATTATGCAAAACGATTTCACACTTGTATGTTTCCTACAAAAGTAAACCTTTAGTAAAGTAAAGTTTCCTTTAGTCCTTTGAAACTCAGTATTATATAGGACCTGACAATTATTGACAGATTTACCCTACACTAGCACTAACCGTATTTTTCTTCACTGACCATTTTTATACAACAGAAGTTAAATGAGCCCAGTCTTTTGCAATTAATTTTTATAGCATCACTGATTAAATTTCCCCAAATAATTTATTTCTCACTTTATACTCTATAAGGTAATCCCATTAAATATAGTAGTGTAACATTTTAAACCAGAGTGCCTTAGCTTCCCACTGAAAGATTTACATAGGTCTGAAACAAGAGCTATTTCTGCCTAATGATCTGTATGTAAAGGCAACAGAAATATAGAAGATAGGAATAATCAATCTATAAAATGCTATATATCTCCTAAGTGTTGTCTAAGTAATCAAAGATTTCCTGGTGTGGGTCATTGTACATTGCTGTGACTCCAGTTAAATAAACACTGAAAATATATGTTTCTCTTGAATTTAACATTACCTCTGCACAGCTCGGATAGTAAACTATTTGGTGTGGGCCTTTCAAATAACAGCCTAATTATCTAATTCAGTCAGTAAATAAAATAAAGCAATTGTTTGCAGCCTACAGGGCACCAGATAGACTCTCTGGGAAGTTACAGAAGGCATAAGCGCAGCCCTTAACCTTGGAGAGTTTTGCATCAAAGACTGTTAAAAATGCAGTGTGAAAATGAAGAAGGCCCTACTCTAAAGGAATTTTCTGCCTTGTCCAGGCAGAACACACAGAATACGATGTCATAAAAAATATATAACGCATATAAAGATGAAGTAGTCTAAAGCACCTATCCCTAAGGAGGCCAACTTCAAGTTACAAATATAACTTTAGGTTGTTAATGAATACTCCATAGTTCAATGATTTCAGTGTAATAGCTTAATGTTGAATTTAGAGAAAGGAAAATGGGTAAATATTTTTAATCCTATACTCAATAAACACTAATACTTATAGAACACTTTTTTAGGCACTGTTAAATATTTTTCTACTACTAGCAGGAAAATTCTCCTAATAATTTTATGAGGTAGATACTATTTCCCCATATTGTAATGATACTTGAGATCTAGGAGCTGTTATCTGCCCACATCTATATAATTGAAGAATAAGGGAGAGAAATTAGAATTGGTGAACGTATGATTCCACGGTCCATAAGCTGGAACCCTCCTGTAGCCAGCCTCGCTAAAATGCTAGAATAGCAGCACCCCAGAAACAAGTCTTAAGGTCAGGATTGGGTTAAATAAAGAATGTATGCAATATTTTTCCAGGTATTGTTACATATTCTAAAAGGTCTCTAATAACAAGTGACCTTCACAAGAAACAAAGAATTTTAGATTTCAAGATGTCATGAGAAAAACTGGGGAGAACATAAGTATTTTGGAGAATTTTTTTAAAAAACGAACAAAACATTCTCAGGCATACTTCCTACTTCTTTAATTTAGAAGCCAGGAAAGGAACAGTGTGGTCGCAAAACATCATCCGTACTCTCACCTCCTCATAAATAACAACTAACTTTTACTGAGGGCATACTGTGTACCAGACGCTGTTTGAGCCCATTACGCGAACCACTTAGAAGTATGCATTTCACAGATGAGAAAATTGAGGAATAGACAGATTAGGGGAATTGCCTCAGGTCACGCAGTTGGTGGAACTGGGTTCCATCCAGTTACTGTCTATCCAGGTCTACCCAGGTATCAGTTACTACTCCATCCAGGTCTACCCAGATATCAGTTACTACTCCATCCAGGTCTACCCAGTTATCAGTTACTATTCCATCCAGTTCTATCCATATATCAGTTACTATTCCATCCAGGTCTACCCAGGTATCAGTTACTATTCCATCCAGTTCTACCCAGATTTCAGTTACTATTCCATCCAGGTCTACCCAGTTATCAGTTACTATTCCATCCAGTTCTACCCAGTTATC